>NC_064642.1:726941023-727244054 GCF_023864345.2 Schistocerca serialis cubense
ATTTTTCCTGTTGTTGTTTTGAATGTGATGGTTGAAAAGATGTAAATTTGGTACTTGCCTACCAAAGATTGTCGTAGTCAACGGTACAGAAAGGTGGGTGTCGTGACCTCTGACTGCCACGATGCAGCTTGACCAAGTTAGTGAGAAGATAGTGTCTATTCTCGCTTGAGGCTTTGTTGCACGGAAATACAAACATTCCATGGCTACAACGCAATCGCACAATAGATTTATTTGACGAGTGATATGCTTCAATACTTTCAAACACATTCCTACTATGCCCTCACGTTCAAATTGAAACAGATACATATGTCACAGATTCCGTTAAACTGCATGCTGTACAAAGTACAAATGCCCTTCCACCTCTCTGTACATAATTTCATGCTTCTTAAAACACAGTCCTTTCACCTGACCTAGTCGTCATATGTAATTCAGATTTCAGTTAGCTGCTCTAGTATTGAAACTCTTCATGTGCCGTCCTTCATCAACTATTCTTAATATTCTTCTTCTCTTCCCATTTTTCATTGAAATCTTCAATAGTAATTAGGTTCTGTTCATTCTTCCATCAGTAGATCTTCTTCTCTTGTTTTCTGGAACCTCCTTCACCATTTTGGTACACTTCATATACTTGATGTTTGATTACAAGCTCAACAGTTCGTTCCACCAATAGGCCATTTCTCAGTGTCTAGCAACAGCATCTGTCCATTGCGTCTACAGTTTTGCAACACCAGTTTATTGTAATGTCTTCTCACTTGTCAGGACAGTGTTTCTTTGTCGTTCTACCCTGTACCCAACCTTGTCTCAAGGTACTGCTTCAATGTCACTCCCTGTCTTTCACCGCTCAATGGTCTCCTTCTTCACTGAATTACTTAGATATAAAATTTGATCACATAACGCATGCCATTTAACGAGTTTTTTTAGTTATTTCGCCAGCTTCAAAGTGTAATCGAACTATTAGTGTAGCTTCACAATGATACTGTAGTCTCACAATATGGAACCCACCTCTCTGCGCCGTGTCAAGTACATTAGGAGTCCATGCTCCTGTATTTTCGCTTGCATCATATGAGAAATCACAATGTTTGAATGCAGTTGTATACCCTCATCTCATTCATAGGCGTAGTGGAGTGCTATTTCAAACTATCATCCATTTGTTAATCACTACTCGTGACTGTTTGTGCTTCCCTGTCTCGGGTCCACCGTTTCTCTCTATCTCTGGCGTACTGAATCTAATAAGCAGTGTCTTACTATGGTACATAACCACCAAATTTCTGTTATTACCTGTGATTAGTTTATTTACTTCCTTTTATCTGATTGACAGAGGTTCGATTGCTAGAACATCTAAGGGATAAGAGAAATGGTTGTGAGCATATATGTTTGATGGTTCAGTGCGATCAGACAAGATATACAAGTCGTTAAATGCATTAGCCTCAATATTTAGGGTTTTATATATTTATTTTTTAAATTTTTAAATCTCTGTATTTTATAGTTGTATCTTTGTAGATTTCATACTTTTATCAGAGGTTCTCTCTATACTGCTCTGCCAGAGAAGTGTACAGGATCAAGAATGTACAACTGACACTTTATTTATGTTTTCATATAATGCCAAAATAAAATGTAATGAAGATAGTGCCATGTGTGTTTACACATTTCAGAGTTTATTTTAATTTACCAAACTGCTCTGTCCTTAAAAAAGACTAAGAAAATATATACATTATTCTACTTGATTTTATTGTTATAAGCTATGCGCGACAACTGTTGCAGAAACAGTATTACTAGGACAGTACTTCTGGTTGGTATCAGTTATGATTCTTGTAGACAGATAATTAGGAAATGCCCTCAAGTCGTTAAGTGTGTAAGTTTGCAGTTCTCTGTTTTAAATTATTGCTTTTATTAATAATTATATTTTCTGCTATTATTGTTGTAGGTTTGACACTTTTATCTGAAGTTTAGGGAATGTACAGAAGCATGACCAGGAACTTCATCTGTCTTTATTGTTACATACGATATCAACGTAAAATGTAATGAAAACAGTGTTGGGTTTAGCTATATTGTTTATCGAGAAAGTGGACATCTTTACGTTCTCTCATTTCATTTAATCGTTGAAAATTTTGTATCACAACTTCTACACAAACAGTGTCACTGGAACCAGTTGTATTTCGTCAGTATCTGTTACCATCCTTGTACACAGAATGAAGAGAGAATTGATCTTCCTTAATTCCCTTCTTAACACTACCTATCTAAAATAACATACGCCACACACAGGCTGTACATGTCCATATGTTAATGTTTGACTTGTGAACGATGAGGTGGCGCTGTACGTATTTCAGAGCTCTCTCATGATGTAAATGTCTTGGTTGTGTGCTGCTGTTTGTATTGAAGCACATATCATGACTGCAGCTTGCAAGCCCGATAATTTCGTAAACCATTTAATTATATTCTATTTTTACCTGTACTTTTAGTGTTCAAGCTTTACTTTATCGTAAATCAGGCCAGCAGCTGTTACCAATGAAAACATATATGGCTCTGACCTGAAACGTGTTTAGCCAAAGAACTAAACGTTTTATTGCGTTTTCAGTCTGATTTCTAGGTTCTCTAACCAATAGTTCCTGTATGATTTTTATTCCAATTATGTTTCTATAATATGCGTGCAGTTGTTTGATAATGGCTACACAGCTGAAACGTAGTAGTAGACAAAATAAAAATTAAATAGAAATGAAATGCAATCTATGCAGGAAACTTGTTTCTTTCAAAAAGTCATAATTTACAGTATGTCTGTTTTACATGAGAAATTTAAGTGAAGGCTACTATAAATTCTCAGATAAGTACGTCAAATGTACCTCCACCTGACATTGGTGAATAGATGATCCCTGTGGAATGACCACAAACGCGATGAGACACCAAACTCTGAAACTCCTTTCCTGCATTGCTGTGCACTAAGGGTGTTCAAAAATAGTGTTCTGTTGAAGAAGAAGGATATTGTTTCACAGCAACAGTAAGCAGCTGTAAAGACCAATTCATCATCTGATTCATATTTCCACAGTCGAGTACATAAAAGAGAAATCACTAAAATGACTGATGGCTGTTATTCCTAGAAGCATTTACCAATCACTAGGCCAGTTTCTGAATCTAAAGTGGCGCAATAAACAGTAATGTATTGGTAGACTTTCTGCACACAATATAAGTCGACCCCTAGTTCGAAGTTAACCTCCACTGAGTAGTCAGGCACGTTTCCTACGTTTTTTACTGTAATGCATTTTATCTTGTAGGAACTTGCTGTTAATTTACATTTCTCAACAGATGCTTGTCTTACGGAGGCCGCTTTTCTGCTTCTGAATTAGTATTGAGTCCCCTAGTAAACTAATTTTTTTTAAGATGTTTAACTCTCAACTTCAGTCCAAGAGACGTATTATTTGACTGCAGGTAAGGAAACCCTAAACCACTTTTTATTTTGGAGAGTAAACTACATAATTTTATTTAACTCAAAATGAATCCGAGACTTTAGTGTATGTTTTTGGAAGTTGAGTTTAACAATCGAAACAGATATTTTCTTATACATCTAAGGAACGGGTGATCATAAGGTTACAAAAATAATACTGTTTGTAATATCCTAACACGATTAGCAGAATAAATTTCATTTTTTTCAAGAATAAATCATTCAGTGTTTCTGTGGCATTTTCCCTGGATTCCCAGTTGTTACTGAACAGATATTTATATTGCACAGTTTTCAGTCTCAGTCTGCGTGTGTCTTCCTTATCAACAATATGAGTAGTTGCCATGGTATTGTTTGTGCATAAATCATACCTTCTAGAACCAATAATGAAACATACGTGACACATGGAAGCAAGTGAATTTTGTACATTTTAAATATAATGCTTTGTAATTACCAAGTTTCATGGGTGAGTATATTGTTTCAGTATTGATAAGTGCGATGCAATATATATATTTAGTGAGTTACTCTAAACTTGTCTTTTGCTACATTTTAACGTTAGCTCAACAAGTTTTATAGTTCGTTTTTGATTCCCTTACACCGCCTTCATATTATATCATGATACCGTTTGAGAAAATGTATAAGAAAAACATACTTTAGTTCGTGACAAACGATTTTAATAACATTATTTGTGGTGAGTGATTTGTGGTAATACCAAGTTGTTTGGATATACACTCCTGGAAATGGAAAAAAGAACACATTGACACCGGTGTGTCAGACCCACCATACTTGCTCCGGACACTGCGAGAGGGCTGTACAAGCAATGATCACACGCACGGCACAGCGGACACACCAGGAACCGCGGTGTTGGCCGTCGAATGGCGCTAGCTGCGCAGCATTTGTGCACCGCCGCCGTCAGTGTCAGCCAGTTTGCCGTGGCATACGGAGCTCCATCGCAGTCTTTAACACTGGTAGCATGCCGCGACAGCGTGGACATGAACCGTATGTGCAGTTGACGGACTTTGAGCGAGGGCGTATAGTGGGCATGCGGGAGGCCGGGTGGACGTACCACCGAATTGCTCAACACGTGGGGCGTGAGGTCTCCACAGTACATCGATGTTGTGGCCAGTGGTCGGCGGAAGGTGCACGTGCCCGTCGACCTGGGACCGGACCGCAGCGACGCACGGATGCACGCCAAGACCGTAGGATCCTACGCAGTGCCGTAGGGGACCGCACCGCCACTTCCCAGCAAATTAGGGACACTATTGCTCCTGGGGTATCGGCGAGGACCATTCGCAACCGTCTCCATGGAGCTGCGCTACGGTCCCGCACACCGTTAGGCCGTCTTCCGCTCTCGCCCCAACATCGTGCAGCCCGCATCCAGTGGTGTCGCGACAGGCGTGAATGGAGGGACGAATGGAGACGTGTCGTCTTCAGCGATGAGAGTCGCTTCTGCCTTGGTGCCAATGATGGTCGTATGCGTGTTTGGCGCCGTGCAGGTGAGCGCCACAATCAGGACTGCATGCGACCGAGGCACACAGGGCCAACACCCGGCATCATGGTGTGGGGAGCGATCTCCTACACTGGCCGCACACCACTGGTGATCGTCGAGGGGACACTGAATAGTGCACGGTACATCCAAACCGTCATCGAACCCATCGTTCTACCATTCCTAGACCGGCAAGGGAACTTGCTGTTCCAACAGGACAATGCACGTCCGCATGTATCCCGTGCCACCCAACGTGCTCTAGAAGGTGTAAGTCAACTACCCTGGCCAGCAAGATCTCCGGATCTGTCCCCCATTGAGCATGTTTGGGACTGGATGAAGCGTCGTCTCACGCGGTCTGCACGTCCAGCACGAACGCTGGTCCAACTGAGGCGCCAGGTGGAAATGGCATGGCAAGCCGTTCCACAGGACTACATCCAGCATCTCTACGATCGTCTCCATGGGAGAATAGCAGCCTGCATTGCTGCGAAAGGTGGATATACACTGTACTAGTGCCGACATTGTGCATGCTCTGTTGCCTGTGTCTATGTGCCTGTGGTTCTGTCAGTGTGATCATGTGATGTATCTGACCCCAGGAATGTGTCAATAAAGTTTCCCCTTCCTGGGACAATGAATTCACGGTGTTCTTATTTCAATTACCAGGAGTGTATATCTGTAGAATATGCCCTCTCTAATAATGGAAATTATTTTTGTACTACACATCTGTTATTCGGAAGTATTATCTACATTTTATAGCCAGGAATAACACAGTAAATATGTCACAGTTTTATGGTTTATTCACTCAGTATTGATACAAGTAATTCAGTTATCCAGCGCCAAGTTGTAGATCAACACTTTGTGGAAAGTTATATAAATTGATGTTGGTTACACCAATGTCCAGGAAGTGCAAGTGAAATGTAGAATTCAGGGGGAATTACACGTCCATTGGCATACTAAGCGTAGTGGACGCTGACAACCAAGTTCCAGTATGCCATTCGGATTGAAAGTCCAGAGCGCAGCCAAATCGGCATCGAACAGCGGGTCCACCGCTATGTAGCTTTCCGGAGTTGTGGAGTAGAACGTAGCACAATGATAAATGGCTTGAAGACGTCAGTAGCGGCGTTAAATGAGGCTCCATAGTTAATGGAGCCAGCGGCTGGGGTCGCTTTATATTCCGGGCGGCCAGTCGCTGAATGTTGCGGGTGGCCAGTCTCTGTGGTTTGAAGCGCGGGCGCGCGAGTGCGGCATGCGATGTTAGCAGCGGGCTGCACTCCGAGAAGTGAGCCGGCGACGCGTTTCTCGACCGCGCGTAATGGAGTACGTCGCTGCTCGATGTGGAGATTTAGTAGTGGTGGATACCTCACTACAAAAGTCGCGTTTTCACTTACAATGTTTCTTTAATTAATTCTTGAATTGAAACATATAAAATAAACCGATTTAAAATAAACCGATTTCGTTATTGGCAAAGCAGATCAAGTGTACAGAACAAGTAACAGACCTAAGGCTTATTATTAACTATAGAATGTGGGTTTTTCAGTTCAGATTGTAGTCCGCTAAGTAGTGAAAATTTTATTGGTAGCTGTTGGACATAGCTGAATTTCATAAATTTGCTGAGAAACATGTTTGGTTAGAACAGATAGGTTGAATTTAAATACATGAGAAGTATTCACAGTTACAGATATAGACAACAGTCAGCTGGATAGTGGAGTGGTGGGGACGAAAATTTGTGCTAGACTGGAAACGAACCCGGATTTCCAGCTTTCCTTAGGCTCTCCAAGCATGACTTATGACCAGGCACAAACTTCCATCCACTACCTGCACTTGCACATTCAGTGTGTATATTCCTGTACAAGCGAGACATTTTAATCGAAAGTTGCTTTCCCATAGTCAGTGAATAAATATGTTTTTAAAAAAGTCACAAATTAAATTATCTGCCAGTAGAATGCTTAAGTTTTTAAAAGTTTCCATAGCTTGGGAGTAACCACTGATCTCTTTAAAAAATACCCATGTTGGTTATTCACTTAAAGTTTATCAATGTTTACTTTATAGCAAACAGTTTTTACTCGATTTTTTTTTCCTTTAAAACATTTAAACACGAATATTCTGATGAGCGTTTGATCATTAGTTTTACTTCATGCTGAGTAAAGGGTTTGCTGATTATGCAAAATATTTTGCTACTATCTGAATCTCACATCATCATGGTCTGAGAAGCCGTTGACAATATGATCTATACTTTGAGGTAAGAATGTTGATGCATCAACAACAATGGTGGAAGTCTCAGTGGTGTTACATCCTATTTCCCTGTTTGCTAGCAATATGAAAGTAATTAACTTCATGAAATGCCAAGGGGTCTGTTAAAACATAAGACATTTTATGGTATACAAAATTCAAACTTCATAATTACATCTCATTTTTCTTACAAGCTGCATAGTTTAATAATATTTGAAGTTGTTTTATTAAATTTTCAGTATACCCCGTTATGATTTCTTTGACTCGTTGTGTGTGTGTGTATTCTGTTCAATTGTGTACTATGTTTAGCCATCCTGTAGTGCTCAGACCTTACGTTTGTGTCTCAACTGTGATATCATTGTGTTCTTTTCTCACTGGGTGTCCACCTGTAATGCGCAAGAAGTTGTTGCTGATACTAGCTGCAGAAAAGGGCCGCCTCAGTGGACAGAGACTTTTGGCAGAGCTGCAACTTCTTAATCATAATCTTCTTAGTCACAATTTTTCTTCTTTGGTGCTCGCAGTGCCCAAACGTTTTATAGTGAGATGATTACTAAATGATATACCAGTTGCAGCAATCGAATGTACAATACCTTTAGATCATGGTCACAGTCTACAATATCAATTAATGTATTTCCAAAAAAGTGACGATCACAATACGCCGAAATGAGATCGTTATGATTTACTCTATAAAACCCATAAGAAGTAGTGTAATTCCTATATCAGTATCGTAATTATCTGAGTCGAATGGTGTGATGTCTCTCATATACAAAACATTCACACTAAATTATGTGAAGTGGAATGTATTAGTTGCACATAAGATTGTAATACTTATTATCTATAAGTTTTGGTCCAGAAGCAAAATATAAAAATTATATCAAGCCGATGTTGGTTAGCTGCTAGGGGCAAGTTAACCGGCACAGCTGACTTTTTTGTAAATTTGTTCATTACGAAGATAGGAGCAGTAGTGAACCTTTTTTTAAGAAGACCCTGCATTTTTATTCAGTAATCCGCTTTCTCTACTTAAGACCATTTCAAATTGAACCATTGGAGGATAATGAAGATTTGATCTTCGTTGATCCATTATGGATCGTGGGACGACGGCTGGCATGAACTTCTTGATGCAATAATTTATCAATCGCCGTATGTATTGTAGAAATATATTTCATTTTATGAACTTCTGTGTGCTACCATGCCGAAACTGGTAGCACACAGAAGTTCATAAAATAAAATAAATTTCTGCAATACATAAGGCTGTTGGTAAATTATTGCATCAAGAATTAAGATTTGGTTTCATTGGCTTGTTTTGTGAAACGTAGTGTTTTACGCGTACAGGAGGGGAACGACTGGCGAGTACTTCCCGGGAACGTGGATAATTTTAGCGCTGTAGACGCGAATTTGAGGAAAGGAGTTTTAGTTGCAAATTTGGATGTGCCAGATGATGAAGACTGGTGTCCGAGAGGTAGGGGAAGCTATCAACCACTAACTGCCGATAGAACTGCATTGTGTAACAAAATTAAGCATTTGAAAGGAGGGGAAAGAGAGCATATGGAAGAATTTTTGTGTGAATATAAGGATTTGTTTTTTCCACAACGGCCGTTACCAGCAACTCTATTAGCTCAACATAGGATACCAACAGGGAATGAAGCACCTGATTACCGTGAACCATACAGAATACCGAGGTCTTTGCAGCCGATTGTGGAGGATTTCATTGATCAGCAGCTTGCAGAGGGTATTATAGAGCATAGTGATAGTTGCTGGGGAGCAGGCCGTGTCGTTGTGCCTAAAAAATCTACGGATGGAACTAAGAAATACAGGTTCTGATGTGGCTACCGATACCTCAATAATAAGACAGTAACGGACGCATACCCCATTCCAAACATATCAGAGACTTTGGATCACTTAAGACAGGCCAGTACTTTTCTACGATGGATTTCAAAAATGGTTCAAATGGCTCTGAGCACTATGCGACTTAACTTCTGAGGTCATCAGTCGCCTAGAACTTAGAACTAATTAAACCTAACTAACCTAAGAACATCACACACATCCATGCCCGAGGCAGGATTCGAACCTGCGACCGTAGCGGTCACGCGGTTCCAGACTGAAGCGCCTTTAACCTCACGGCCACACCGGCCGGCTACGATGGATTTGACAAGTGGTTATCATCAGTTAAAGGTGGCTCCAGAGGATCGTCCCAAAACTGCAATCTCTAAACCTGGAGATACATTAGAATGCCATTCGATTTGAAAAGCGCTCCAGCGACGCTTCAGAGGTTGCTAGACAGTGTCTTGAGGGGTTTGGAACCACGGCAGTGTCTTGTCTATTTGGATGACACCACAGTGTGTTCAAGTAGTATGGAGCAACATAGACAGCGGTTAAGGGAAGTCTTTATGAGGCTAAGACCAGCTCGTTTGACGTTGAACCTAGAGAAGTGTCATTTCGCGTTAGAAGAATATTTGGGTCATATTATCAGTAAGGACGGAGTGCGAACAGATCCGAGGTTGTTACAGGCTGTAAGGTATTTTCGAGAACCGAAAACAGTTCAGGAAGTGCAGTCATTCATCGGAATTGGCAATTTATATCGAAAGTTCATGAAGGGTTTTGCAGATTTAGCACAGCTGTTGACGCGATTGTTACGTAAGGGTGTGAAATTTGAGTGGACAGAAGAATGTCAGAAAGCGTTTAACAAACTGGAAGAAGTGTTAACATCAAGTCCGGTTCTTGTGTTTCCAGATTTTGAAAAGGAGTTTATACTAGCATGAGATGCATCGAATCAAGCATTGCGGTGTGTTCTTTGTCAGGAAATTGATGAGAAAGAACATCCTGTAGCCTACGTGTCTAGGCAGTTGAATGCAGCAGAGAGGAATTGGTCAACAACAAAGAGAGAAATGCTTAACGCAATCTATGGAGTCACATATTTTAAATGTTATTTATATGGGAGAAGATTTCGGGTAGTGACAGATCGTGCTGCTTTGAAATGGTTGATGGGGTTGAAGGATCCATCCACTAGCCTCGCTAGGGAAGAAGCACGGTAATGTGAATGCACTAAGTAGGAAGGTGGCAAAAGTAGAAGTAATAGGTTATGACCTAGCAGTATGGCAAAAATTACAAGACGCGGACAACGATTGTAAACTGTATCGGACTCAGCCACAATTGAAAGTGTACGACGGTCTTCTGCGCAGGGAAACGAAGTTAGGGCCAAGGGTAGTAGTATCAGCGAAACTGAAGGATGAGGTTTTAAAGGAAGCACATGATCACATGTTATCTGGTCATGGAGGGTGCAGAACGGCGAAT
The DNA here is from genome assembly GCF_023864345.2 of Schistocerca serialis cubense. NCBI lineage: Eukaryota > Metazoa > Arthropoda > Insecta > Orthoptera > Acrididae > Schistocerca > Schistocerca serialis. The sequence continues at coordinate 726,951,454 of NC_064642.1, forward strand.
AGGAGAGTTGCGCAAAGGTATTGGTGGAGAGGTAGGAAAGGAGATGTGGATCAGTATGTCAAGAATTGTATACAAGTGCGCAGAGAGCAGTTTTGAGTCGGAAACAGATACAGCTACAACTACTACTGGAAGCGACATGTCCATTTTCTTTGCTCGGGATCGATGTCTTAGCACCTTCTAGGTGAACACCATCGGGGAACAGATTCGTTCTCACGATAATAGACCATTTTTCAAGGTATGTTGAGATGGTGGCTATGCCAAATCAACAGGCAGCAGTGGTCGCGCAAGCGTTAGTAAATAACTGGATTTTGAAGTTTTGTTTACCAGAGACCATAATTACTGACCAAGGGACCAACTTCAAGTCGAATTTAATGAGGGAACTGCGTAAATTGTTGAACGTAAAGATGTTGAGGACGAGCTCGTTGCATCCACAGGAGAACGGAAGGACAGAACGGGTACACAGAACAATCGGGAAGATGCTGAGTCCTTATGTGGATTCCCATCACCGTCAGTAGGACGAGTATTTGCAGCATATTGTAGGCGCGTACAATACAAAAGTTCATGCCAACACCGATTTGTCTCCATATGAGGTAGTGTATGGGAGAAAAATGTAGTCACCGTTTTATTTAGTGAAGCTACAGACAGGAAGGACCGGTGACTCTGTACGTTAATTCGCAAGGACCATTCGGAATGTTTGAAAACGGGTACAAAAGGCGAATACGAAGGCTTTGGAAAGGCACGAAGACGCAGTGAAGCAGGAAGAAAGTTTACCGCAGTATAGGGTGGGGCAATGAGTATTGCTGTCCAGCCCCTATACACAAGAAGAGAAAACGAAGTAGTTCCTCACGATGGATGAAGGGCCATACCAAGTTGTTGAAACCACATACCCTGTTAATGTTAAGCTTCAGCAGCCAACTAGAACGACGATAGTACACGTTTGGCGGTTACGGCCATTTAAGGGTTGCCCGGATATGATTCAAGGCGTGTCGCAGGAACGAAAGAAAGAGAGAGTGAAGAGAGGTGTTAAACGTAGAGAAAAATAAGAAGGTAGAGTTCAGCATGAAGTACCGTATGCTCTGCGATCCAGAAAGTGGTAGAGAATTTGTAGTTTTTTTTTTCCTGCCATGTACCATTGGGTTTGCGTAGACCAATTATGCATTGTATTTTATATGTGTTTTCGAGTATTGTGAGCCAGCTAGGGACAGCAGTCCTTTTAAAAAGGGAGGAAGGGTGATGGTGATCCCTTTCTTTAGGTTAGTGAAAAGGGAAATGTAGCGTCTGATGTATGTGGAGTGTCGAACGCAGTTCTGGAGAAATAGATGAGTCGGAGTAAATTTTGCGGCAAAGCATTAATAAATATGTGTTGAACGATGTCAGAGTCGTACGATTTCTTGGTTAATCTTATAGTTATTGACAGTGCTGGGTCAGGGAAGTCGTCTTTATTAGAGGCACCAATTCATATAATGTAAATTTAAGGATGAAAGTGGTCACACAGTCGCTGTTGGGTTTGGATCAAAAATAGTGAATGTCAGAGGAAAATCTGTGAAACTAAAAATATGGGACACATGCACGATGCAGTTATTTTTAGCTAGGGGGAAAGGAATAGACTGTCATAGGGACATCGTGGAGACAAAATTGAGCTTCAATGCGTCGGGATGCATTGGATCTTCTCCATCTGCCAGAATTTGGTGGTAGTAGTAGGTTGTTTTGAGCAAGGAGTGTTTCCAGAAGCGAAACGTGTAGACCTCAAAGGACGCGGAATTTTAATGAATGGAACTTAGTGTAACATAATAGGACGAACCTTCAATCTGCCAGCGTCAATTTCAGGAGTTAACCAATTGAATGTTATGCAGCCACAGCTGTACTGGCTAAAACCCACTTTAGAGTTTTTGCCAAGACAGAATCTGACCTCGTTAAATCAAACTCTGGAGCCAGGTCTGTTGAGATCCGTAAACCAGTTCACTTTAGAGCAAGAGGGGCGCATATCAGCCGAACAGCTTGTTTAGCATGTCGCTCAGTACAGGGAAACGCAATGGCAAATAACGATCATTTGGAGCACCTCTGCGCCTGAACTTAGTTATATGTTGTTTTCTTTCTACTCTAGCAGAGAGACAATTCCCAGAGGGATCTGGGGGTAGTCCAAGTCCCAGTAGATTGGATAAAATGGTTCAAATGACTCTGAGCACTATGGGACATAACTTCTGAGTTCATCAGTCCCCTAGAACTTAGAACTACTTAAACCTAAGGACATCGCACACATCCATGCCCGAGGCAGGATTCGAACCTGCGACCATAGTGGTCTCGCAGTTCCAGACAGTAGCGGCTAGAACCGAGGGCATAGGCAAAGGGCACTAGACCACATTTAAGTTTTCTAATTGTAAGGAAATAGGCCGACCCAAATAAGTTAACAGCTAGTTAAGGGTCGACCTAGGGACCGGGTCTATCTGAAAAGGGGAATAATGTAGCGGCACCACCGTTTAGGTTAGGGAAAGCTAGTTTTGTACGATATTCGGAGCAAGAGCGACAGCCAGGTGTGGGCCGGATTGCAGTAAGTTATGCATACCAGCAGTTGCGAAGGCAAATAGAGTCCACAGGGGCGTAGAGCTGCCAGAGAGGGCGCACACAGCAGTTTCCATGGTGCAAGTCACAGGCATAAGAGGACCACTGGCCAACCTAAGTGGTATGCGTACGTGACACGGAGCAGTGCATTAGCGAAACAGAGGCGTGCAGGTGTTGATGTCTAACGAGATTCATTCAAGTGTGGCAGCTCTTCTGGATGGCGAGGCGTGTCATATCGCCAGGCTACACATAGCAACAGACGGGGCGAGTGTCCCAGTCCATGGTTCTACCCTCTGAGGCCGACGTGGAGTCCGCAGCCAGCCAGCGGGTGGACCACTCTTCGGCTCGCTACAGGGCTGTGGCTGGCGTCTAGGCTCCCGACACGCACTGGAGACATCCGAGGTTAGGGCCGCAGATTCGGACGCCGGATCGGATGCTGTCTTTGTCGCAGCGTTCTTAGTTATGCCAGCGAGAAAGAAGCAGACACAAATTTCAATTCATACTTACTTTACCCTTACATTGTCACTATTACCAGGGCTCTTCGTCATTTTAATTCATTTCTTCAGCTTCCAACGTTATCGTAGACAAGGATGAGACTTAAATGTGTCACGGAAAATTTAATTATAAAGATCTATATGATGAAATGTAATACAGGGCTTCCCCATTACGTCCAACGCTGGGGTTCTATTCCAGTGGCGGAGAGCCGTGGTAATAGTGACAGTGTAAGAGTAAAATAAGCTGGAGGAACTTGTGTGGGGGAGGGCATTCGACTTGGTTAGTTTGTGCACGGGTGATGCAATGGTCTGCTTTTCTGCCTAGTAAGCGAGAAGACCTGAGTTCACGTCCTGGCCATAGTTTGAATTTAAATTCATTTCTTCAGCTTCTAGCATCATCATAGATTCTTAGAAACGTAAAGCATTTCCCCTATGCAAATGATCTTAACTTTACTGTGCAGGTAATAATGTATAACTCAGTTAAGACCAACTAAAAGGGACTCTGTCTAACAAACAAAAAGAGCAGAGACTATATCCATTAAAAACTGAACCAAGCGCATTACTTTAAGATGCAGACAGAAATTGTAATCATATTGGGAGGAATAGCAACTAGAACAAAAAGGAACACCTGAATATCAAGAGTATTCCTTGACAGGACTTTGACCAATGAAGGTCATTGCATCCAAACTGCTAAGAATGTAGAAATTATAAAGAAATTAACCTCAAATACCGGGGGAGAAAATCCTACCGTCCACAAAAGAATCGACAAAGGCCTGTGCTTCCCACTTCAGAGTACACCTGTCAAGTCTGAACTAAATCTGCTCACTGGGGTATAGTGGGTGTCATCCGGAAACATTCTCACGGCCGCCTAATCCTACGGTAAAATCTATAACGTAGATGGTTTCCATGCTTCGTGTATTCAACGAGCAGCAACAGAATATAGTGAAGAGTCCTTAGATGAAAATCGTGTAATGTACCTTGCAGAGGGCCCGATTCCAAAGACACTGGAATCAAGATGGATTTTCCTGAACAGTATGGGCATCATACCTCCAGAATTTATGCACTACAGGAAACTGAACCAATAAGAACCAAACTGCAGTGGCGATCTCGGATGATGTTCAGAAGACCAGGAACAGGTCCTGCACCAGTAAAAACAAACGTATGAACGTAGAGATAACAAGATGAAAGCAACATTTTCTGTGTTTCTGGTGACGTGCGGCATATGACAGACACTAGATAGGCCAATCGACACTAATAGTTGCACACTCGAAGGTCTGTGGGTGCATGAACAATGCAGCCGTTGACGTCACCCAATACTGAAACGAAATTATTAGAAGTGATGACAAGGATGACAGACCATTGATGATGACAGATGATATCAGGCTAGCATGCTCGGTATATGTAATGGCAATGGTGACCATACAGTATTCACAGAGTGATAATCAGGTAACTGAAAGAAACTCGCGTTCTCAGACTTTTCAGTTGTCACTGTGGATCAGAGATGCTACAAACTACTTGTTTTGCAATTTGTGAGCAGTTGTCGAGTGTGGACCATTAGAGCAATACTTTTACTGTGACGTATTCGGGTATATACATAATTTTACCAGCAACATGTCATCAGATAGAATACATCGTAATGTTTCATTCTGTTAACAGCTAATATGACTTGAGCGCTCGTCAACAGACATAAATCTGATCTCTGGTAATACGCTGGAAACATAAGAGTACAAGATGACCAACACAACAAGTGCTTCCCTAAAGTGTGAGCTGCAAATAACTTACGTAGTGATGGTACTTCTGTGGTGGAAAAATGAAAAATACATAGACAAAGAACATTTGATAGAATTCAGCCCATGCCGTTCACAGTAGAAAACTGTTTTACAGTAGGCAGACAAACAGCTATCTAGAGAGATATTAAAGTTGCCATCTCTTGTATTTGACGACTCAGACATTTACCTTCGATTTAATTCTTATCTTCATACATACATTTCCAAACTCGAGTGGAAGTCATAAAAACAATAATTTGACCCATTTCAATAAAAAATTTACAGGTATCACCATTAATTAGACCGGTACAATTTACATTTACCGTAAAAAGCCGTGCACGTCAGTGGTGAACTTCTTTCATGACTCCTCTGTCTGCTGGAAATAAATACACTGTACAGTCGTGAAGTGGCCTATTATCTCTTCACATACAATATAAACTGAAGTATGTAAAAACTGAAAATACACAATGCAAAGTTGAGAGGCATGTGAAGTTGTCATTTATATTACCTACAAGTAAAACTTACGTTAGAACTCAATAAAACATTTTGAAATGTTGTTGCAAGAAATCTAAAGAAGGCGAAACTCTAATTTTTGTAGTATTATATCCCACGGCACAGTACCGGTAATAATTACCCACACTGTAGGTGATTGTCAGTAGTGGTGTTGATTAATCACTGAATATGGACATGTGTCCTCCATATCGTCTACAGTTCATTACTTCTTAAACACCAGAATAGCTTTATCAGCTATGGCTGCGCTGTAGTAAGTACGAAATCCATCAGTCCATTTGACGGACTATCTAGAAGAGCTGAGAGGACAAGCACAGGACAACGAACTGCAACGCTTTCATTGTAGACGCTGATGTAACAGCAACATTCATACTGTTTCTTCTGAAATGCATCCGTAGTTTTATAAATTGTCCAGGGTGTCCCCAATAGCATTGCAGATGTAAGGAATATGGGCCGTACGTTTTTTTAAAGCTAGTCTGTGGATACCGCTTTGATAATAGCTGTCCGACTGCCACAGATAAAGATAGTTCGTGACAATATTGGTGGAGATCAAACTCTAGACTGTAAAAGTCATTTAAAATTGATTGGTTCCCTAGATATGATACTACAAAAGATTTTTGTGATTGGAGAGAATGGTTAAACCTACTTTTCTAGCTGTTGGTAGACGTTTTATCGAGGGAAGTGTGCAGTGGCTGTAATAAGAAACATTGTCCTCATGCAGTATGTTTTATACATATCTTCAAAGGCTCGTGTATGTGAGCAACCAGACAGTCCAAACTTTCATTTTTGTGCTATAGAATATGAAGCGTATTGCTAACGCGGTAACTGAAATGTATGGAGAAGTGTAAAGACGGACTTTGCTCACCAGTGGATATCAGTACAGAAATAGATCTTGTTATTCAAAGAGACTGCGGTATACAGGATGCACAGCGGTCCAAATCTGCAGTGCCTTCAAAAACCACACGTGAGATTTTCGTACTCCGTCGGCCATTAAGCACTCACTACACTGGCGAGATCACAACACCTAAAAATAATTAATGTGGTGCGGTGAAATTTCGTTAATACATTTGTCTTTCGTCTAGGTAACACATTTAAATGATTAACATTTCAAACGATAAGTTAATATTAGTGTGCGATAAGCGATTCCAAGTGTTAAGAACAGGTGTAACCGTCAGAATGTTGAATGCAAGCACGCATTGTATTGGACAATTGCTGTATGACAGTTTGTGGGATGGAGTCCTGTGCCTGTTGCAAGCGGTCGGTCAATACAGGAGCGGTTAAAGCTGTTTGTGGAAGATGTCTCCTATGTGCTCGATTAGAGACAGATCCGAGTGATCGGTCAGGTCAAGGCAACACGTCTATACTGTGCACAGTTCAAGATGGTTCAAGCGGCTGTGAGCACTATGGGACTTAACTTCTGAGGTCATCAGTCCCCTAGAACTTAGAACTATTTAAACCTAACCAACCTAAGGACATCACATATATCCATGCCCGAGGCCGGATTAGAGCCTGCGACCGCAGCGGTCGCGCGGTTCCAGACTGTAGCGCCTAGAACCGCCCGGCCACTGTGTATAGTACATAGGGTTACAACAGCGGTATATGGGTGGGAGTCATAATGTTTGCAAATGTCCCTGGAATGTTGTTCGTGAACGGCAGGTCTAATCACCAGACTAACGTACAGATCTGTAGCCAGGATGTGTGGGATAACCGCGAGAGTGTTCCTACTGTCATACGACATTGCACCCCAGATTAAACTGCAGGTATAAGACCAGTGAGTCTAGCACGCAGACAGGTTGGTTACAGGTCTCAACTGGTCTCCTTCCAACCAACACACTGACGTCACTGGTAGCAAGGCAGAACCAGCTTTCATCAGAAGACACATGAAAAGTCCATCGTGCTCCCCAGTGAGTTCTCGCTTGACACAATTAAAGACGCAAATGGCAGTGGCTTGGAGTCAGTAAAATGCATGCTACAGTGCGTCTGGCTCGGAGATGAAGTAACCGAATGGTAATTTTTTGTTTGTTCACTTTGGTGCCAACTGCTGCTCACATGTAGAAACACGCCTAGCAACTTTCTCTCTTGGCAATGCAGTTTATTTCGGTCAGTGTACTACTCCTACGAAAAAAATGGATAAGACGTTTTTGTAGGAAACTTAGTGTAATTTTGCAATAGCATAAGTTTCTGCTAGAGGCCACATTTTTCGAGGTATTCAAGAAAAACGAATTTGAAGGTCACTTTTGTACATCTTTCTTGAATAATTAGAAAAACGTCTGTATGGAAGTGGGTACGGACGATGCAGGCGATTTACGGCCTTGAAGTATCTTATTGAAAGATAACGTCTAGGAGGCCCGATCTTAATGCACAGCCATTCAGTTAACACAGAAATGTATTGGTTGCTGTCAAAACTGCAAGCTACGCGAAGGTGAGTTGACTGTATTATGTACCCAATGATGGCCATATAATCGCCCCAGATTCAGGGCTTCTACAAATATGAAGGACATGTACGCAGTTTGGCAATTTTCGCTCTCCTCGCGGCTTCCAGAAGCGAATATGTCCATCGCAATACTGTTGGCAGGACAGAGACTTCACTGAAAAGACGACATGTTGCTGTTTCTTGTCAAGTGGTTCCACAACAATGGTAGCTGTCTGGACAGTTTAGGTTCTGTAGATCCCGTTGTTCTTGCTGTGTGGCTGCTTATATTTGACTTTGTCATGGCCCTACGATTCGGCACGTTTGCGCAAACTATATACACGCTAAGACATAAAAAACGACACGCAGCGGAGGGATTACCCGAATAGGACGGAAACCAGTAGATGTTATGTACAGGTACAGACACACAAATGATTACAATTTCAGAATAATTGGATGATTTATTCAAGGGAAATGGCTTCACAAATGAAGCAAGTCAAAAAAGCGTTGGTCCTTTTCTGACATTTATGCACGTAGTTATTCGGCTTGACATTGATTGATAGAGTTATTGGATGTCCTCCTGAGGGACGTGCCAAATTCTGTCCAATTGGCACTTAAAGTGTCAGAATCCCGAGAACATTGGATGGTCCTCGTGGTAATCCTCTTCTCAGTTGAGGAGAGATCCGGTGACCTTGCTGGTGAAGGTAGGATCTAACAAGCACGACGACAAGCAGTAGAAACTCTTGCCGTGTGTGCGCAGGCATTATCTTGCTGAAAAGTTGTTTTCGTGCCTGTACAACCCTACCTTGGCCAGTAAAGTCGCCGGATCTCTCCCCAACTGACAATTTTTGGAGCATTGTGGTGATGTGTCCCCCCCCCCCCCCAGCCAGTTGGGTATTTAGACTACCTGGAGCTCCAGTTGGACAGAATATTGCATAACACGATATCCATCAGTACGATGTCATCCAACAACTGAATCAAACAATGGAAAGCCAAATCATTGTTTGCACAAGGGCCAGACGTGGAGAGGCGGACCAACACGCTTAACTACCTGTACATGTGTACCACATCAACTGATTTCCATCAAATTCACATAGTTGGATAATGATTCCTTGCTTTTTTTTTAGTGTGTCACGACTCGATAGCGCTAGTTACGTGGGAACGTTGAGGTGCGTCATGGGGTTGGATATTACCGTCATGGACTCAGTGATTCCATATTTGCCAGAGAATTTCCTTAAGCTCGTCAGGCGATACCTGAATGACACAAATGCAGGACGTTGGTTTGGAAGAGAAGTTGAAGAAGATGGACTTTATCGCCGGTGGCCTCCCCGGTCTCCAGACTTCACACCCAATGACTTTTCTCACTGTGGTTACGTAAAAAACCGTTGTTTTATCCCCCTTACGCCTGACACTCTTCAAAGTCTGCGACATCGCATTGTTGAAGCTGTGGATTCGATAACGAGGGACCAGCTGCTCCATGTGTGGCAGGAAATGAGCCACCATTTTGATACTTGTCGTGGTGCTCTCACTGAACGCATAAAAATTTCCTCTTTCCAGGAACATTGGAATTGTGTTTATATCTTTTGTAGACTCTGATGCGGGTACACAAGCACCGACGTGTAGGCAAGCTGTTAGTGTGGCCCCTTGCAGTAAGTTCCACTTCTTCCGATGAAAAATGAATGAAAATGGGTATATGTGGTACGGTATTATGCCATGAAGTTCCTATTTTCCAAAAGCATTTACTTGCGATCGATGCGGTTTTGCATGCCTGCATGACGGTGCTACAACTACCTTTTGTGACGAGAGGCCCTTCACGTCTTTTAACGCTCAGGGAGCTTTTGGTGGTATTAGCCAGGTGATCAATACATTCTACCCATTGTTTTCAGTTTAATGAATCCCAGCTGAGACATTCATCAAGTACAGGGAAAACTTATCGGTGCTTTTTCCGGAAATAAGAGACTCTCGAAAGTAGTCATCCTGTTGATTCCGGTGCAAACTCTAATGAATCACTCGCTCTAAATGAAGCGACAGCTACAGGGTGTAGAAATGACCTACATTCATTGTCATTATACTATTAACTGTCTTTTCTAACTACTACAAAATCTGTGCAGTGTGATAAGACGTCGTGCCTAAAATTAAAAGAATAGACGTATTCTTTGCATGTGCTCAAAATTAAAATCCGTTTCATGAGTAGCCATGTTCACTTTGTCGCCTTTTTATGTTTCATGCATCCAAGTGATTAGCCGCGAACCTAGAAATGCTCAGGTTGTGACCATAAGCTGGTTCCACAAGAATGATTGATGTGTTGAGCCCAAATTCGTAGGACTTTTTTTCGCAGAACACCACATTATTGTGATTAATTGCATACTGATTTGTCCAGGCTCAGAGAAAAATTCTACGCATGACTCAGATATTTCAATAGATCGATAAGTACCACGGTATATGATTTGTGGATGTCTATGAGGAAATCTGTGCATGCAGATCTTTTCCTTGGCTACTGTGTTTTGAATTTATAAGAAGTGGTATTTTGACTGGAAATTTCATATATTTCGCAACTTACATCAGTGCCCCCAAATCAACACATAAAAATGTGAGCATTTCGTAAATTAATTAGATCCTGTGACACCGTGTATGGAATGGAAACTGGTATTAAAAATTAATATGATAATGAATGTTGTTCTTTATGTGCATAATTAAGCTGTGGACAGTGTCTAATATTCTAAGAAAGAAGTACGTTCCAAGATAAAGGAGCATAAAGCAGTCACCAGAAAATCACAAAGAGAACTCCAAGGCCTCATTTGTTGATGAATTATTCTGAGCTACAGAATGTTTATTAAAACTAACAACTTCGCTGCTTATTTCTTATGTTGGACCAGATACATTTGAATTTTACGTCAACAGCATCTATGGAGTCACTATCTACTGAGGAAACAGCTTTCTGGAAAGTAAAAGTAAATAGATGTGTTGGTATATTCTACAGACCTGCAAGCAACGTTTGACTGTTTGTGTGACAGGGTGATAAAATTAGAAATTGTGTATTTCTACAAAATTTTAAGATGCTTAGATATGGATACTAATACCTTAAAATAGTTGTACAGCAAAATGTAGCATAAAAATGAACTTATATAAGTATAATTATTGGAATTAATTATCAGCTGGCGTTAAGGGTTGTCTGCGCTCTTTCAGTAAGATTTATATTAAAGTTTCAACTGTTCGCTGTCTGTTAAGGCACAAGCAGTTATAGCCAAAACTAGTTTGGGCGTATGTTTACGCATATAAATAAGAATTAAGAAATGTTTTTGCGTTGTTTGCGATTGCGGAAAACTTACGTTGTTTATGTTTCAGCTTACAACTAGTTGCTGTTTGTGATGCCTGTATCAGAGAGAAGTAATACACAGACCGAAAACCTATTACAGTGACATACATTTATTAGACGCTCAGCAGCGTTGTAATCTTGCGTTATGTGTGACAAGGGGCTATAACGGTTTTGACAGCAGAATTGTAAAGTCAAGATTTTCGATGGTAAGACATTGCATGCGTTTGCGGTTCTTTTGTGCATGTGTGTGTGTGTGTGTGTGTGTGTGTGTGTGTGTGTGTAAAATATCATTGGTTAGGTCGGTACTATTAAATTCTCACGCTGCAGAACTGTTTCACCTGATTTTACCATTACATAGGACTCTTCAAACACTTAACTGAAATATTTGTTCTTGCTAGGTGGCACATCTAATTGTAGGTATCACTTAACGTTATCATCTGTCGTTGCCCGCCCCTGGTAGCTGAGTGGTTAGCGCGACGAAATGTCATGCCTAACGGCCCGGGTTCAATTCCCGGCTGAGTCGGAGATTTTCTCCGCTCAGGGACTGGGTGTTGTGTCGTCCTTATCATCATCATTTCATTCCCATCGACACGCAAGTCGCCGAATTGGCGTCAACTCGAAAGACTTGCACCAGGCGAACGGCCTACCCGACGGGAGGCCCTAGCCATACGGCATTTCCATTATCTGTCGTTGACACTTCAACAGCAATGTGTAGCGTAAGGGAAATGTTCTTTGGTCCTATAGCCAATACGTTGTGTTATCTTTCAAGATACTACACGGAAGTGATAAAAGTCATGGGATACCTCCTTATGTAGTGTCGAAGCTCCTACTGCCTGACGCAGTGCAGAAATTCGACTTGGCCTGTACTCAACAAGTCGTTGGAAGGCGCCTGGAGAAACAGTGACCCATTCTGCCTCTGCAGAAGTTCAAAACTGCGAACGTGTTACCGGGGCAGGATTTTATGCACGAACTAACCCCTCAGTTATGTCCTACAAATGTTCGAAGGGATTAATGTCCTGTGGTCTAGGTGGCCAAATCTTTCACTCGAATTGTCCAGAACGTTCTTGATATCAGTCGTGAACAATTGTGGCTCATTGACAATGCGCATTCTCATCCATAAAATATCTATTGTAGTTTGGGAACATGAAGTCAATGAATGGCTGCAAATGGTCTCCAAGAAGCGAAACATAATCATTTCCAGTCAATGATCAGCTCTGTTGTACCAGAGGACCCATTCCATTCCATATAAACACATTCCACACCATTGTACAGCCACCACCAGATGCACAGTGCGTTACTAGGAGCCTGGGTGGTTAACGCACCTGCCTAGAAAGCAGGACATCCCGGCTTCGAATCCCGATCTGGTACACATTTTCACTCGTCGTCGCTGATTCCGCGTAATGTCACGCTGCGGACGTCATCAGTGATCCCCTTCAGTTTACATATGATGTTCAGCGTGGTGCATGTTCTTTCGGACATGTCCGAAGTAATAGACACCACGCATTCATATAATTTACATTATTGTTGGGCTGCAGCCTTCTTGGCAACTCAGGAAAGAAGAAGGGCATTCTCAGAGATTATCACCAGAAAATCATACAGGCCATAGAGAGCCTGCAGCCCGCTGGGAAGTGCTGCAACATGAAACAGAGTATGACCAGAACTTACACTCCAGTCACTGCAAGATCAGAAACTTTGGATCCCTGTACGAAGACTGGTAGGTACTGTTAGTGTGTATCGTTCTTTGGGTGAGATTACATTTGAGATCACTAATGACGAAGACGATAAGGACAGTGTGGGGTAAAACAACAAAATGGCGTAGCAGGTGCTATGGATATATGGATAATTAATCAATGATAATCAATGAGAGCAATTACTGGGTCTTCAACTGCTGTTAGCTGTAGACAATGTAGTGTCGGTCAATCATCGAGGAATCATTTGAAGAGCAGTGACGACTGAAAGGGAAACTTTTACGTTCTGTGGATTGATCAGATGTTATGCTGAGTGGTTTGTATGCTCTTTCACAAAAAAGCATTCTGACTTTACGTTCGTGTGGTATCTCAGTCTGTTGTTGACGCAGTTTTCAGGCTTGGAGTTGAATCCCTACACTCATTCTGATATATATCGTGGCTTTCACACACCCTAATTTTCCATCCCATGATAGGTAATCTTTATTGTTGTGCGATATTTGAATCTTGAAGCATGTAACTGCTATTTCCTTGAGTCATGTCAGCCTACATATCTCATGCTGACGTCGCATCCAAGAAGCAAATGAATACAGACAATGGACATCATTCCGCGGATAACAGGATTGTGTCCGCTAGCGGGTGGCTGCTGTGTGGTAAGGGAAGGTGTGGAATAAATTGCGCTGTCGAGAGCGTCACCTCAGAATCGCAGGACACAGAAGATTTTGAGTGTTGGCTGTCTTCCATTTGCCAGGTGGCGCCGAAGGAGACTGACGCTTCGTGCCGACATCGAATGTTGCCTATACGTGGTCGAAACACCAAGTCATGTGGTGAAATGATGTGGTTAATTCCTCTCCACCTACTTGCTCTATTGCGGAGGTGATTCTACCCTGATGTTATATTTGTACTGTCACGTTTTGAGCGACAAAAGTAAAATGAATTTATCATGTCTTATTTAATTTACTACATACTTGTCGCCCTGCATGGGGCGACTCTATTTTCAAATCAGTTTGCACTAATTTACTACATTTTTGGCGCCCAACACGCGGTGACATTATTTGCGTTTCATTCCTTATTTACTATAGTTTATTAAATTTTTAACTCCAAGCAAGGGGTCATGACGTACGAACTCTTGCATTCAACAATGTAGACTACTATATGTACATCTACATCTACATATTTACTTTGCAATTTACAGATATATGTTTTGCAGTGAGATCATAGAACGAATTTCATACTATTTCCCGATCTTTCTATTCTCGAATAACATGAGTGGAAAATGAACACACAGAACCTTTAATGACATTTCCATTTTCTCTTATTTTATTAGAATGGTCACTTCTCCCTACGTAGGTTGGAATCAATAAAAGGTTGTGATACACTTGGACAAAATTGCTTACTTCAATTCTGGAAAAAGATTTCGTGATAATACTAAACTATATTCGCCTATTTAAGTATTTTTCGATGTCCTCCATCAGTAAATTTGGTAAGGATTCCATGCTACAATGTAATACTCTAGAAACAAAAATACAAGAGTATTCTGGGCAGTCACTTTGGTAGTTTTACTGCACCTTTTAAATATTCTGCCAATAAAATAAAATCTTTGGTTCTCTATGTCCACAGCTTCTTTGATGTGATGGTGCCGCTTTAAAATGTTTCCTATTGTAAATCCTATATGTTTAGGTAAATACGCAACTTTTAGTCTTCCTTCTCCGCCGTCGCTGACATTAAGGTCTTCACCTGCAACCCTGGGCATGGGTTCCGTGTTATACCCCACGGGATTGGGTCCCTGCCTGAACTCAGCCATCCGAGCACTCCGGCTTACTGAAGTGTAGGATGCCCACCCCCGCGGCGTGGACGCGCCAGACAGGAATTATCCCAGTGGAGGACATCGGAAGGGCACCCTACCTCCCTGGAGCCAGGTTAATGATTGTGTATGGTGCCACAATCAATGTGCTGAGAAGTACAGAGAATTAATAACACAAAAATTTCCAAAAGAAGTTTTCTGTGATGTAGAAAAAGAATGGAGTTTATTCAAAGGCACTTTAGTCGAAGCAGCACAAAAAGTATGTGGCAGAACATCTGGAAAAGAAAAAATAAGACAGACAAGTTGGTGGGATGATACCACAATCCAAGCAGTTAGAAGAAAAAATGGAGCATGGAGAAAATGGTGGAAAACTAAAAATGACGAAGACCATAAAAGATATATAGAGGAAAAGAAGAAGTGCAAAGAAATAGTGGAAACAGCTAAGAAAGAGGCATGGGAAGAGTTTACAAAAAACCTTGAAGAAGATGTGAAGAGCAATAAGAAAATGTTCTATAAAATGATGAAAAATAAAAGGAAGGCTTCTGAAGTACCAGTAAAGATGGAAACAGAGGACGGTACCATTATTGAAGATCCAGGGAATATAAAAGATCTCTGGAAAGGACATTTCAAGAAGCTGTTAAACGCTGAGGAGCAGGTACATGAGGAAACAACAAATAATGAAGAAATTGAGAGAAGTTGGGAAGCAGAATTAGGACAAATTACACGGGAAGAAATGCAAAAAACTGTGAAGAAGATGAATGGGGGGAAAGCCCCAGGACCTGATGAAGTATCAGTGGGCATGATAAAAGCAGCAGGTCCAGTGGGAATGCAGTGGCTGTAGAGAGCACTATCAAGCGTGTGGAGAAATAGTAAAATACCTGACGACTGGAGAACAGGAGACATTGTTCCCATCTTCAAGAAAGGCAATAGAAGACTTTGAAAAAATTACAGAGAATAACCCTCATGAGTCATACAGCCAAGATTTTTGAAAGAATTTTACTAAATCGAATAAGTGAAAAGATAGAAAAGGAGCTGAGTGAAGAACAGCGTGGGTTTAGGAAAGGAAGGAGCACGATCGACCTGATATTTTCTATCCGTCAACTGATGGAAAAAAGTTGGGAGTATAACAAAAGGGTGATAATGGTTTTTATAGACATATAAAAGGCATATGACTCAGTTGACAGGGAAAGACTCTGGGAAGAACTGAAGAAGATTGATATAGAAGATGGATACATTAATGTTATAAAGACAATGTACAGAGGCCACAATTGTAGAATTAGAACACCATTGGGGAACTCTTAATACTTCGAAATAAGACAAGGACTTAAGCAAGGAAGTATTCTATCTCCCGCGCTTTTTAATGTTGTGATGGAGGGAATGAATAGGGCAGTTAAAGATATAGTAAAAGAAAAAGACAAAAATATGATTTTTGCGGATGATATGGGAATATGGGGTGATAAAGAGGTAGATGTACAGTTCCAGCTTGATGCGTGGAAGGAAATAATGAAAAGGTATGGATTAAAAATAAATAAAGATAAGAGTGAAGTAATGGGATTTGGAAGGGAGAAAGGAATCAACGGAAATATTACCTTGAATGGAGAACCCCTCAAAGTGGTAGAAAGTTTCACTTATTTAGGGAGTGAAATATCTAGGGATGGAAGAATAACTAATGAAATTAATAGGAGGTTACAGAAGGGAGGCAATTTCTACCCAACAATAAAACATCTGATTTGGAATAATGAAGTTTCAGAAAGAGCGAAACTCCTTATGTATAACAATTATTACATCCCTATTGTCACCTATGGTGGAGAAACATGGACAATGAGAGTAAGGGACTGGAGCAGACTGCAAGCAGGGGAAATGAAATTTCTCAGAGCAGTTAGGGGAGAAACGAGAATGGACAGAGTAATGTAGAGATTAGAAAGGACCTCAAACAAAAAAGTATGAGAGAAGAAATTGAAAGAAAGAGACTAAGATGGTATGGGCATGTTAAGAGGATGCATGGGCAGAGACTCCCCAAAATTTTGGGAGAACTAAAGATGGATGGGAAAGGACCTAGAGGGCGCCCAAGAACACGGTGGAAAATGGGAGTGAGAATATCTGTTGAAAGGAGAGGTGTGACCTGGCAGCAAGTGGTGGAAGAAAAGTGGTGGGAGGACCGAGCCAAATGGAGAGGACTCGTCAGCACCCAGACCCGGCAGTAGCTGGAGCGGGATTCGGATATAGATAGACACAACTTTTAAATTTGTGTTATCTTGTAACCGAAATTTAAGGAAAACCTTTTATCATTCTTGTAGAGACTCTCAGAAATTTTGCCCATTATGGTCTAGGGTAGCGACTTTGATTAGTAATCAAAACGTCCTCGGTCCCGGGTTCGAAACACACCATCGCTTGAATTTTGATTAATAATCAGCATTGGCGACCGAAGACTTCCGGCATAAGAAGTCACCTTCATTCTGCCAACGACCTTGTCAAAGAGGGCGGAAGAGAGGAGAGATCTTCAGGGCCCTCTCTTGAACTTGGGGTGGGAAACTACTCCTAAAGGTGGATGAATCAGCAACGACCAACGACATGAAAACGCAGAAGGCAATGGAAACCACTGCATTAAAGACACTTAACGTGTATCCACAGGACACGTGGCCTGTAACTGAAAAAGTGTCATGATGATCACTCCATTTGCAAAAGATTCCGAAATAGTCCCCCATACGGATCTCCGGGAAGGGATTAGCAATGGAGAGGTGACCATGAGAAAACAGATTGAATAACCAACGAAACGGTACCGTTTTACGAGTCAGGGCGCAGAATGACAGAAGCTTGACGTGGCAGGGCAAGCTAGAAAATCTAAAAAGGGAGATCCGAAGAATCGATCTAGATATAGTATGGGTCAGTGAAGTGAAATGGAAAGAAGACAAGTATTTCTGGTCAGATGAGTATAGGGTAATATCAACAGCAGCAGAAAATGGGGAGTAACGGGAGTTGGATTCGTCATGAATAGGAAGGTAGGGCAGAGAGTATGTTACTGCGAACACTTCAGTGATGGGGTTGTTCTTGTGAGAATTGACAGGAAACAAACATCGACAACGATATTTCAGGTATACATTCCGACGTCGCAAGGCGAAGACGAATAGATAGGGAAAGTGCAGGAGGATATTGAAAGAGTAATACTATATGTAAAGGGATATGAAAATCTGATAGTCATGTGGGACTGAAATGCAGTTCAGGTAAAGGAGTGGAAGAACAAGTTCGAATAGAATACGGGCGTGGGACAAGGAATGAGACAGTAGAAAGACTAATTCAGTCCTATAAAAAATTTCATATAGTAATACTGAATATTCGGTGCAAGAATCATAGGAGGAGTAGGTATACAAGGAAAAGGCCGGGTGATGCGAGGAGATTTCAGTTAGATTACATGATGGTCTGGCAGAGATTTCCAAATCTGATATTGGACTGCAAGGCGTACCTAGGAACAGATATAGACTTAGATCACAATGTAGAAGTGATGTAGAAGTAGGCTGAAGTTTAAGAGAATAGTTAGAAAGAATCAACACTCGAATAAATGGGTTACGGAAGTACCAATGAATGACGAGATACGCTTGAAGTTCTCTAAGGTTATAGGTACAACAATAAGGGATAGCTCAGTGCGCAGTACAGTTGAAAAGGAATAGACATCTCAAAAAAGGGGAATCACAGAAGTTGGAAAGGAAAACATAGGTACAAAGAAGGTAACTGGGAAGAAACCACGGGTAACAAGAAGAAATACTTCAGTTGGTCGATGAAAGAAAGTAGTACAAAAATATTCAGGGAAATTCAGGAAAAAAGAAATACACGTCGCTAAGGAATAAAATAAGTAGGAAGTGCAGGACAGCTAAGACGAAATGGCTGCATGAGAAATGTGAAGAAATCGAGAAGAAAATGGTTGTCGAAAGGATAGATTCAGCATATAGAAAAGTTAAAACTACCGTCCGTGAAATTAAAAGGGAATACCGCTGTTAAATGCAGGGGAAAGAGTGGCAGAGGATTTGTTTAATGTCGTAGAAGAACTATCAGAAGTCGATTTAGAAGAAATAGGGTACCCAGTATTGGAATCAGAATTTAAGAGAGTTTTCAAGGACTTTCGATCAAATAAGGCAGAAGGGGTGGATAACATTCTATGGGAATTCCTAATATCATTGAGGGAAGTAACAACAAAACGATTATTCACGTCGGCGTGTAGAATTTATGAGTCTGGTGACATACCATCTGACTTTCCGACAAGTATCATCCACACAATTCCGAAGACTGCAAGATCTGACAAGTGCGAGAATTATTGCACAATCAGCTTAACAGCTCATGCATCCCAGTTGCTAACAAAAATAATATGCTGAAGAATGGAAAAGAAAATTGAGAGTATGTTAGATGACAATCAGTTTCGCTTTAGGAAAGGTAAACGTATGGGAGGAGCAATTCTGACGTTACGGTTGACAATGAAAGCAAGACTAAAGATAAATCATGATACGTTCATAGGATTTGTCGACCTGGAAAAAGTGTTTGACAATTTAAAATTGTGTAAGGCGCTCGAAATTGTGAGCAAAATATTGGTAAGCTATAGGAAAAGACCGGTAATACACAATATATACAAGACCCAAGAGAGAATAATAAGAGTGGACGGCCAAGAACGAAGTACTCAGATTACAAAGGGAATAAAATAGGGATGTAATCTTTCAACCCTACTGTTCACTCTGTACATCGAAGAAGCAATGATGGAAATTCAATGTGAAGGGATATCAGTGAGACAATTCGCCGATGAGAGTGCTATCCTGAGTGAAAGTGAAGAACTACAGGATCTGCTGTATGGAATGAACTGTCTAATTAGTACAAGATGTGGATTGAGACTATAACGAAGAAAGGCGAAAGTAAAACGACGTGTCAAATATGAGAACAGCGAGAAACATAATATCAGGACTGATGGTCACGAAGTAGATGAAGTTAAGGAATTCAGCTACTTAGGCAGCAAAATAACCAGTGACGAACCGAGCAAGGAGGACATCAAAAGGAGATTAGCAGTCGCAAAACGGGCATTCCTGGCCAAGAGAAGTCTACTAGTATCAAACATAGGCCTTGATTTGAGGAACAAATTTCTGAGAATATTTGTTTTGAGCACAACATTGGTATGGATGTGAAACATTGGTGACAAACTGCCTGTTGGCTTCTGTCTCGGGTTCTTCGGCAGACGTTCATCTCATGATGTTACTGACGTTTCGCCAGCACGAGTGGTTGACATTGTCGAAGCTACACCTTCCACTGCCGGTGGTGAACTGGAGCCGAGCTCGCGGTCGCAGACTACATGTACCTGGCGCGCCAACGTCCGAGGGCTTCTCCACGGTCATTTCCGGTGCGGTTCTCCTCTTGTTAACTGCGACGGTCGTTCGCTGCAGTACGGGGCGTCACGATCCGTTTGCCTTAAGGCTTTCCTCTTTCTTTTTGAAACTGTTCGCGTGTTTTTATAGTTCTACAGCTTCTCTGAACAAGTGCGTGTGATAGTGCTTCTCTACAGCCAGAACTTCCGTGTAGTCGAATTTTATTACGAGGTCGGTCTCACTCAGTGCGTGCTCTGCCACGGACGATTTCTCCACCTGCCCCAAACTGTAGTTTCAAAACAACCATGTTTTCTTAATCCGTGCTGTCATGTGCCAAGACATCGTATTCAGATACTTCATCAAATTAATACAAACTATATGTACAAAAATCCTACCACAAAGCAATGTTGACAATATACAGCTTTATTCTTCTTTGTGTAGGTGTGACCTAAACCACGTTGCAGTCATTAGGTACGGATCTTTCGGGTAGCGAGAGGTTGTATACGATTGCTCAACTGGAGCTACTTCATCAGTATACTCCGAAAGAATAGAAGTTTGTGGGAAGACTTGCCTTTGTTAAGTGACTTAAGTTGCTTCGCCATATCGAGGGAATTCCAAATTGCTGATGCTGGCAGCAACTTCAGATTCGAACTCGGTAATGTTTACAGCATCCCTTTTGGTAAGGAATGCCGGAAAACCGTGGTTAGCAACCTTAGTATCGCTGTCGTCGGTAACATTATCATTGCCTTATGTTGTTAAGAAATTGATTTAGTCTTGCCGCTGGAATAATTTACATACGATCAAGCTGTCTGAATTTTCTGCCAGATTTCGAGAGAGGGTTTCATTGTGGTAACTATGCCATGTCTGCAGCTCGGAAGACAAGATATCCGGCCGAGCGGTTCTAGGCGCTTCAGTCCGGAATGCGCTGCTGCTACGGTCACAGGTTCGAATCCTGCCTCGGGCATGGATGTGTGTGATGTCTTTAGGTTAGTCAGGTTTAAGTAGTTCAAAATCTAGGGTACTGATGACCTCAGATGTTCAGTCCGATAGTGCTCAGAGCCATATGAACCATTTTTGGACCAGATATCGCGTACAGACTTTGTCATATTATTTCAAATGCTTCACGAGGCCACACGAAAAATATTCTGCAATAATAGTAGTATCTGATTAGTATAGAAGATAAGATCAGGTAGTTAATATAATTTTTTGCCTGTCTGTGAATACCACCTCAAACTATTAGACGTGAAAAACTTTAAAGGAAACACAATACGTTGACATTAATTTTCACTGCTCCTGGATATGTAATAAATAAATCCTAAGTCTAATCTTCTCATCATTTTTCACATTATGACAACTGACCAAACACTATTATTGGGTTCTGTGTGCAATATCTTTGACGTCCCCTCTCGGTGAACTCACATAATCCCAATTTACACAACACTGTAAAGTAACCCATTGTGGGTGAAAAACCCTTCTGCATGTAAACACATTACACTTTATCAAGGCGGTTTTCTTGCCTTTTACCACTAAAGCTACATTTTGTCAAGCACACAATGTTTTGTTACTGTCATACGACGACTGAGATGAGTTTTGTACAAGCGTGATCTGATGAAAGAAGTGTTTGCATGAGTTGACACAGAAGCCAAATACAAGTTTCAGCAGCTGTATATGGAAGAGTCTGCCAGAATCTGTGTTAATAGGCATGCAGACTTGTATATAATATGAGTCACTCTTCCTGCTCCCATATGGTGGGTGTTAGGGGTATAGGAGCAGACATTTGGTCACAGATAATTTTATATGTGTCCACTGCAGTGTGTTAGTTTTTTTTTTCTCTGTGTATAACATGATTACCGCAAACACATCACAAAAATTGTTTCCTGATATTTTCTCCACCGTCATAAGTGCACCCCGTAGCGGAGGACGCATGTCAATCTAGACTACCCGTTTCGCCTTCCCGCTTTACGCTTCATCCAACCAACCTAAACGGATGCTATTACCAACAGCTGTAATTATCAGTCTGCAAATGAAGTAAATACGGTCGCAATCTTGCTGAATACACTGTACTGAGTCATCAACAGAAATATCTGTACTTTTACCCCTAAAGCCTTCTATAGCTTTGGTGGCATTATCAGATTTGGCTATAATAAGGGATTATTCGGGGGAAAATATGGAGTTGGCTCTTCGTCATTTTGGCATTTGCATAGTGCAATATTTAATAAAAATAAAAAAACAGGCATGGCAAAAAAATTAAGACAGATGGATAGATGTAGCAAACGAAAGGTGGTGGTGACTTTAAAAGCAAAAGGAGACAAAACTTGCGCTCAAGGCAGTTTTTAATGATCTGAAAAGTTAAAACTCATATTAGTTTCTTTGCAAGCGATTTCTTGGATACGACAATTTCTACTCGGTCACAAATTTGCTCCTGAAATAATAATGAAAACATAGAAAATTATATAAGCATGTAAACAGCAAGCATCTTCAACTATGACGTCTCAAACATCGTAATACTGTGTGCTGTAACGAATCTGTGATAATTTTGTTCTCTAAACATTGTTTGAAAACGAAGCTGAGATATCAGAGGTTCACTGGAGTCTACAATAGATATTTAATGTCTGATAGAATTTTGCTGAATATTTGACAGAGATTTCACAGGAAGGGAAGTCATTTAGTGTTAACATCACATAGGGAAACATGCATCATATCGTGGTCCCATTAATTTACTAATTTCCACTTCTTTAACATCAATTTGTCGCTGAGATAGTCCCAGGATATATCTGTGGTACAAAATTGATTAATATGTAGAATTACTGCAGAGATAGAAGGTGGTCAGAAACAATTTTAAATGCTTGTAGCGGTTTTGACGTCTAGGTCGTGCTGATAAACAATTGTTAAGAAATATACCGGATACGATACGCCTTTTCCGCTCTCACCAACAACGAAGTTAGACCATCAGGATGTTGTGAGCCCAGTTCAAGTGGCCCGCCAGAGACGATGTCATCAAACGTTTACTTCGTTTGTTTTCCTAAAACCGAACAAGAGAGCAGTTCGAAGATCGGACGTGAGTAGAATGATTTTACCGGTTCTAGCTCACTGACTAGCTCAATACCGCAATTTCTGACTGATTCAACGGACTTTTTTAGACTCACTCTATTTAAACCATTCCCATCGATTTCTGAGCTTTAGCTCAATACCTCAATTTCAAACTAACTCTACCGATTTTAGCTATTTACCTAATTTTTTCGTTCACCAACCGATTTCTAAGTTCTTTATTTCATATAAAAGGTGAATGTAAGAAAAAAAAGTGGACGTCAAATTGATCCTTTTTTACTTCATTCTATAAAAGGTGAACGTAAGAAAATAAATTTAATGACTCATTTCCCTAGGTGAAAGTAAGAAATTAAATTTAATATAATTTTTTATTAATGGTGAACGTAAGAAATTAGAAGGTGAATGTATAAAATTATTCGATTTCATCTTTAGCAGCCATTAACATTTTGTTCTCTCCTGCTGTCTGATTGCACATTTCATATAGGTAAGAAAATCACATCGCTATGCTTTCAACTACCTAGGTTCAACTACTTTTTGAAAACAATTAAATCTTATCTATTTTAGAAATTAAATTTGGAACAATGATTAGTTATCTGGAAGTTAATGTAAATGGACAACAAAATGGAAATGGACAACAAAAAATGGACAACAATGACTGTTGATATGCGAACGTTCGAACGGAACAGCAACTGAACTGAGCGGCTACAGACGGTGTCTCTTCAACGACAATTCAGCGGACATTGCTGCGTTGGGCCTCCGCAGCAGTCGCCATGTTCATTCACTCCACCTTAATGCTGTTCGTCGGTGAGGATAAACCGCGACGGGACGTCCACTGAGCGGCGACAGGAGGCATTTTCAGGTGAATCACTTTTTCTGCTCCATCAGGCAGATTGCAGTTTGCATGTACGGCTTGAAACCTTTGAATGGGAACACCCTGTAGCAATAGTCGCAATGGTCCAGGTTGTAGGAGATGGCGTTGTGGTCTGGGGAATGTTTTTGTAGAATCCTCTAGGTGATCTCGTTATTATAGAAGCCGCAACGAATCGACACAAGTATGCATCTGTCCCTGGGGGCAATCTACACACCTATATCCAGTTTTTTTTCCTCGGTACGATAGCACAGCTGGACAATACAATGCACCTCAAAGTTCGCAGTGGATATGTTTGGTCCGAAAAATACCACCATGAGTTCACAGTACATCCCTGTCCACCATCCTCCCCGGCTGTAAATCCAATCACACCGTTGATCCCGAACCAAGAAAGTTAGCGCAGCTGACCACAATACTGGAGTTAGCATGACTCCCTATTCCTAACCTCACTGACGCTCTTCCTGCACCTCCCACAGTGTTCCACTCTGTTAAAGGTGATCACATTAATATTTGTGTCCAGTGGATGCGTTGGGGTAAAGTGATAAATCCTTCACTCGGCAAAGGCGGTGACGTGCTTTGAAAAAGACATGTGGATTGGATGAACACAGCTAATTGGATAACTGTGGGCAAGGTGACGTAATTGCATGTGACGTCCAAACTCTGTGCACCTCGTGAAATATGCTCTTGTACATTCAATCACCGTGTAGTCTATCTTCTACATAATTTTTGCGGAATAGTGCAGTTATGTGGGAATGTGAATATCCTGGAGGTTATCTGTTTTTATCCGTATGCTAGTACCACTGTCTCCATTACAAGAAAGAGACGTAATGTGGGCAACTGAGGGATGGTCTTCACTCCAGCGATGGATGTGCTGCAAATTCCACCCGTTAAACTTAGACACGCCGTTCTCTGGAACTTCTTGAACTCCTTAGCTGTAACTTCTACTTTATTCCACCCTACTGAAACCGCATTAGTTATAAGTCTGATTGCAGAAGTGGGTAGCCAGCATTTGCTCTTGGTACATGGACCACAATTATTTCCCACTGCCCGTTATAATGAACATAAGAGCATTTTCCATCTTAGAACTTACATCCGAGAAACCCATGTTAGTTTTACCTTCCACTGATAGAATTTTGTCGAAACGCTTAGCCTACCAGCCAATGTCCTGGATATGTTTACTCATGGACAGTTTTACTGCGACTGGCTATTAGATCCTGTTCCTGTTCCTTCCATAATTCTTGTGCAATGTCTAAATCAGATTGTGCCTTTGTTCTAACTGTACTTTCACCATCATTCTGGCTCCTGAATATCGTCCATAATCTGCCAATTTGCCAACATATAATAGTCCCAATGTCATGCTCTTATGCAGCTCTAACAATGCATTGGAAGGTTGTATTTCTAAAAGGCTATACAATATCCAAAACGAGGCAGAGAGAAATATCTGGAAAATATACGGTTTCTTCTACCTCTCCAGTAAGTTAGTGAGCTACTGTTTCTCATGATTTACCTACTAGGTATGAATGTTGGCTTCCGTGTAAGGGGACCTCAGTTAACCTTCTTTCCCAAATGTGCAAATTAATCAGTTTTTATAATGTCCTTGATTTGATAAGTTTTCCCTGGCTTTGAATTTAAAACAATACTCATAGTTCTACAACAATTTGAACTGATTGTTGCTGCTACACTGACTTCAAAAGGTCTACATAGGAGTCTGATTAATTTTGGTCATGCTGGCTGTAGCAGAGCATTTCCATCTGGGCCCAGTGACCTGAACAGAGAGACATTCTATCGACCACAGAAGTTTCTTGAAGCCACCACACTCTTTGGCAGATTCCCAGTTCTCCTGAATGTTATCTGTTACCCAGTACCTGGCTGGGATTGAATCCTGGTCTGCGTTACCTGTCAGAGTGGCAGGAGGGAAGTGAGTCTTGAGGAGCACATCCAACGTTTCGTGTGCAGTCCTTGTACAACCATCCTCCTTCCTTAGTATGCCTCTTGAAAATGTCGGTGTTCTGGTGAGGATAATGGGAAGTCTGGCTTCACCTGCTCATGAAATACCTTCGTTTCTACTGCTCAATAAAAACACTGGATTAGGTGAGCGCATCCCAACATTTGACCCTTTGTCCTTTCCTTCTTAGCAGTTCAAGGTTATTATTCGACCAAGGTACATTCCTGTTTGTGCACTTAATGATGATAGAAAAGTTTTCATTGTACAAGGTCACAAAGACAGACCTCCCTCCTTCTGCCTCTTTCTATAAAGTTACTGGACTTATTATCGAAATTTTAACGCGAACTATCAGTGAGTTTAGATCTTTCTTATACGAGTCACAGTCTGTGTTTCTAGGATTTCTATATGCCATGGACTGTTTATCACCCACTGAAATCCCAATGAAGTGACCTGATAATTTATTATCTTTCTTATTAAAATAGATCCAAAACCTGTATAACTCAACTATTCCCTTCTTCGGTTCAAGGATGTATGTTCCCGACCGCTATTCCAAACAACTAGATTGATCTCCATTCGGTATTTAAGTAGGTAATCACCTGTGCTGTTAGCATTACAGCCAACAACCAGTTGTTCATCCATGTGCAGTCAACTACAAGTCTCCTGACTTCCTTGGAACGAGGAACACTGTTCTTGCAAGGAAGGAAGTTCAGTACAATTTGCCTCGTTCTCACACCCAAACACTGTTTCATCCTGATAGTCACTAAGTCCCTAGAAATGAAGTTCACCTTCGGTATGAATGAAGTTCCGTTTTTAATATAAAGAGATATTTTGAGGTATTTAGGTTTCTGCTATAAATCAGTTTATCTTCAGTTACTCCAAGTCATGGTACGCCCTCTTTATGTGAAACATGTTCCTGGATGAGTGCTACATCCACATCCTGTTTTCCAAGAACGCGACTCAAAATGGCAGATTTCACATTACTACTTTGCAGGTTTATCTGGAACACTTCCATCCGCCAGCTTGCGTCTTCTGATATCCTTAGTCACCCTGACGGTAACCTGTGAAAATCCGAAGTGCGGTTTCTGGGCCTGTTCTCGTACTGCTTTCAGGGATTTCTCAACGACTTCCACTACTGGGAATTGGCGATTTGATGCGTCTTTCCGGTTTATTTTTATCCCTGTGGAAACTTGCTTGCTCTGCGCTTGTAATTTCGAATAGGGTCTTTGGAGAAAGGCCCATATCCAGAACAGCCTCTTCGTGGTCTTGAATAGTTCCTCTGCGGTCCTGACCAATAGCTTCTCATCTTCCTGTGGAGATATATTGGCCACTGTCCCCCCCTCCCCCCACCCCCCAAACACACAGATAATGATTAGGGCACCTATGTCCAGAGAGACTAGATTAGATTAGATTAGATTAGATTAGTATTTGTCCCATAGATCATGAATACGACACTTCGTAATAATGTGGAATTCGGGGCTTTTGCATTCTCCAAAATTTTCAGCGAGAGCTTTCTGAATTAGCTCTTTCAGCTACGTGGTGTTAAAATATGGGTATTCTATTTGGATTGTCACCATCCAAAAAACCGAGACTGCAGCACTAATGAAAGTGATGCACTTCTCTGTCCCGTCCTCGTGTTGCAAGCGGAATGGGGCTGTTTACCCCTTGTAGACATAGGCTTTTCTTGGTGGTCTTCAGCTCAAATCGTTTTAATTTCCTATTTTTGTTTTCAGGTAGCTTTGCCTTCCTTTTCTCTTCGTTCTCTTAGAAGTGTGCTTCTCTTTGCTACAGACAGGTTTTAGGTCTGAATTTATTGCAGCTTCTCAGTGTCGTTATCCTTTCCTTGGACTGTTCTGTCGTTTGATCCTATTGCGGAACGGCTTCCATCAGCTCAAAACAAAATGTCTGGGTATTCAAGGTACCATAAAGCCTAGCAGTTTTTCAGTTAATTCCTGTATGCTCCATCTTACGTCCCACGAGAACTCGGAATGTATCACATTAACACAAGGGGATACCACATCGCTGTAGAGTAATGAATCAGGGAGTTTGCCCAGTATCCTCGACATAGGTTCCTATCCGCTACGCATCATTCACTAATGATGGAATCACATCTTGCGTTAATCTTCCTATAGCGTTTCAAAGAGAAACGCACATATTGTGAAAGGGTCAGTTAGACCCGCTGATAAGGAAAATGCATTCTTCAAAGGTACTTAAAAGTATCTTTTGTAGATGGTTTTCTACGTAGAGGAAATAACATTGGAAATTATCAACATTTATTGAACATAATTATTACAAAATAAGAAATATGTGGAGGTCAGAGCATGTTCAACAACGAATCTTTCGAACAGGCGGACGGAGTCGCCGTGGGTAGTCCCTTATCCCCTCTGGTAGCCAATTTATTTATGGAGGACTTCGAGGAGAAGCCGCTTGAATCTGCTGACTTGAAATCCACGGTATTCTGGAGGTATGTTGATGACACCTTTGTAGTTTGGCCCCATGGTGAAGACAACTTGTAAGACTTCTTAAGACATCTGAACTCCTTCCACGATCAAATAAATTTCACAATGGAAATTGAATAGGAGGGATGCCTTCCATTCTTGGATGTTTTGGTTCGGTGAAGAGAGGATGGCACTTTGGGACATGAAGTATATGGGAAGCCGACGCCCACCGATCTGTATTTACGTGCAAATAGCTGCCACCATCCTGTCCAGACAATGAGTGTTCTTCGAACTTTGAACCACAGAGCGCATATTATTTCTGACGAAAGCAGTCTGCAAGATGAACTTTCCCACTTACGAAGAGTGTTTGACGACAATGGGTACTCTCCACAATAAATACAGAGGGCACTGAAAATGAAACCGAAAGAGGCCACAAAGAAAGCAGAGGAATATGAAGAAACCCTTAAATCGATGGCCTTCCTGCCACATGTGGGTAGCCTCTCATCAAAAATAGGACGGATTCTCGGCAGACACAAAGTAAATGCGATATTTCGTCCTTCACCCAAGACAGCTGCCCTCGTGGGCTCCATCAAAGATGATTTGCTGCTCCGAAAATCTGGAGTTTACAAAATTCCATGTGAATGTGGCCTTTCTTACATCGGACAAACAACTCGTACTGTCCAAGAAAGATGTACGGAACACCGGAGGTGCACACGACTTTTACAAGCTAACAAGTTGGCAGTGGCAGAGCATTGTATTGATAATAGTCACAGTATGTTGTATGACAACGTCGAAGTTTTGGCAACTACATCATCCTTTTGGGACTCGATAGTGAAGGAGGCAACTGAAATTCACTTGACGACGAATTTAATTAATAGAGATAGTGGTTTCAATCTTGATAAATCATGGAATCCGGCACTCGCTGTAATAAAATCACAAAGACGTCGTCACAGTGCAGCTCACGTTGATGGATCGATATGCCAACACAGATCGACTGAGGTCATAGATACAACTCGTGCATAAATGGACGGAGTACAAATGGACGGAGCGAGCACTGGAGCGGCAGTCTTGCGACTCACTCTGAAGATGGCAGGACGGTATACAGCCGAAATATTAGAAGAAGAAGGAGATTTCATACGGTTGAACACCCGAAAATTAATGGAACTAACTTTGGTCTTGTTAAAACCTTTTTGGCTATTCTGTGCTCTCGCATTTGTTTTGGTAGCTCATGTTCAAATTATCTTAGGAATAACCGCCTTCTGAACAATTTATTTTGATTGCAATCTGAGTTGAGATGTACATACAACACACAGGTCCTTATTGCAGCAATATTTAGCACGTTATAGAACAAACAGACGGGTCATCGTTTGGTACACCTTTTACAGGAATAAGTGCTGGCGAGTTTATCTGTTGTGTTAACTCCTCCTTTCGGTTTGTTGCAATGTCGTATTATTTCAGGCTTCTTATGCTTTCTGGAGACAAGATACAGCGTGGCGTATTGTAGAGAGTTATAGAATAGCTTTATTTTCCTTTTTGCCTCGTACGACCAAAGTTACATCCCTCTGGAACCCAAAGATGATTGAACGTACAGGTGTGGTATTGCTTGGCTGCATTTCGTCCGCAATCCCAGAGTTGCTGTTCTGAGAGTTTCTACTCATATTACATTTTTCTTAGAAGTTTCTTGGCAAGATTACACACCGTAAAGCAATTATCTGTGGTAATGTTTTCCTCAGTTTCCTCAACATTTGCAACAAACCTCAAAACAATATTTGTTTCCCGTTGTCCATTTTCCAGTTTTTACGTCAGATAACAATCACAATTTTACCTCATATTTTTCTCTGCGTTTTGAAGGTATATCCTGCCGGAAGGCACGCCTTCCTCTGAATGGAACCACTTGCTTATCCACTGTGACATCTTCATAAGGAACGAACATTATGGGCAACTGTTCCAAAAACATTTCAAAGAAATTTCTGGTAGCAACCAGTTTATCATGATGTCGCCTAGCTGGTCGATCATTTTTGTTGTCAAATCTGAGAAATCTGTTGACCGTATGGAGACGCTGAAGTGACATCGTTGCACGAGAAACTGGCGGAGCATTCCTGTTTTCCCATAGCTCTTTAAGAGATTCTCCAGTAGGTTTGTACAGACAAGCTAATATAAGATGTCCTAAGTGAGCCATCAGTTCCTGACTTGTTTTAGGAGTGGAAGTCGTAATTTTGACTTGAGATACCCATCTCATTTCTCTGTTGGTTTCGTTCAAAATCAATATCATCCTCTCTTAAGTTACGAACAGATACTTTAGTTTCGTCAATCGGTTAAAGAGCAAACCCCATAGGCCCTGGAACAGGATGGAATATGTTTTCACATCTAAATTAAAAATCTAAAACAAAGAAAAATAAAGGAAACTAGAATTAAATACAATGCAATAAAATAAATTACAAAGAAACACAATAACACCTAAACCTGACAATAAGCAAAAGGTAAAAATACAGTGCATACAAACCCCAAGGATTTTTTGCATGATAGAGGTTTTCATCTCCTTAGACAGTCTACACAGAGAAGGTAAAAGGATAACCGTGAGAAGCCCTGTCCCAGCATCGCGTTCTCCACCAAACAATCACTAATGCTTGGACCGGGTTCCGAACCCAGAAATACAACTATGACAGCCCAGCGCCTTAGTCTCTAGACTATGAAGCAGTGCAATAATAAACATAGTATTCCCATAAAATACATTTTCGTATAATATATTTATTATGCTCACCTTGCTGTTGACTCTGTAGGAAGATTTGTAGACTAATTGTGCCATTACTCCTCCAACTACATAAGTTTCTGTATACAATTATACACCGCCTTTATCTACTTCACAGTCACATCAATATCCTCTCTTCCAGCTGATACGTCATCATCATTACTTGAACCATCAAGAAAATCTAGAAAAATCAGGATTAATGACAGAATCATGTACCATTTCATCATCTGACTCATTCAAAAGCCTTTCTAACTGATAGCCACTTATGAAACTTCTACCCATTTTGGCACGCAAAATCTGGCTAATGACGTAGTTGTTATACTTGTACCTATTCCTACAAAAATAACAATGTGAAATGCGTCTGAACCATTGTAGACCATACAGTGACAATCCCACTTATTTCAAATAAAATATTGTTAGAATTCAAACGACAATTTTTGTCTGAGTCTAAACGACCCATTAACAATATGTTTGTCAAAGCTGTGTGTGTCCGATATTATTTTATATTTTGAAATAAAACTGAGGATTAAGCAACGTCCTTTAGGATTTAAATATTAATCGTGGTTTTCAGTTAATTTTAGTAAACTAACTGAGTAAGTTAGATCCATTCACAATAAGAAGGTTAAACGGCCAGTGTTTTAGGAAAAGAACTATGGGTAAAGATGCTGGGAGCAATAGGGGGTCTTCAGACATGTGTCTTCAGGTTCATCCAATGAGACTTGTCTGGCTTGGGAGAGCCTGCCAGCAACCATGGTCAGCCTGGCGACAGGACAGTGACATACGGAAATCTATCACTGATTAAAATTTATTTATTTACTGGTCAATTCTAACACATAATATACATCTGTGTATATGTATTCTTCCAAATCTCGTCATATTGTGTAGGTTTTATTGCCTAATTGGCAAAAGTTCTGCCCCATTTTACGATATTTCGTATTTCGTTACTTATACAAAATATTTACGTCTCGGGTGGAAGGACCTCTTGGTAACAACTCAAAAAAGAAAGGAAATAAGAAAGGCGAGATACACTGTAGGTTTGGTTTGAGTTCTCGTTCAAAATGGGCAGGTAATATAGCGACCTACATAAAAGAATATTGGAGTGTACGCTACATTTGTCTCCCCATCCTGCTTCTTAGTAGTAAATACGATGATGCAGCCGTCCTAACCAATCTTCGGTTGCTGGGTAATGGGTATGTAACATTAACTACTTCTCATCTACTCACAGTGCTTTCACTCAACCTGAGGGCCAAAAGGTGAGGAAAAGGGTGCTGTAGGTGGTCACTACGGACACGAAAGCAGCAATGAGGCTCAGCCGCACGGTGAGAACTCCCAGCAGGTTGGCCACTGGGCGTCCAGAGGACACCTGCCGCGCCAGCAGCCGCAGCTCGCGGTGGGCGGCGCCGCCCACACGCCGTCCCTCCAGCAGCAGCTGCGAGCACAGCCTCTGCGTGCGCCTCGCTTCTGTCTCCACACAGTGAGCGGGCACGACGAGTATCGTCAGATGAGCTAGACTGAGGAACATAGTCAGATTCCCTTGCCTGCTACTGATACTACTCACAGCTAGGTACGATAATTTTGTTCCAAGGAAGTATACCTGAACAGTTACAAACATTGAAATTGATAGGAAATATGGCACTAGAAAAACCTCATGAGCAGAGACAGCTAATTCTGACAATTCACCCAGTTTTGCATGCACTAATGTGAGAGTTCGCACATAGTCTGGTACCCTCCAAAGAATTCTAGGGTGTGATTGTAGAGTCCCTCTGTACAAAAACTGTTCCTTTACAGAAATGTTACCAATATATGCAACGTCGTTACTTATATCGCGAACGCAAATATTCAACAATGAAAGTCTGTATCTAATCACAAATTGTAAATTTGCAAACCTCAAAAGTGACAAAGTGGTAGCAATAAAACCGCCCACAGTAAAGACTAGACTTAGCCTATGGTCATGATATTTAATAATCGTCAACATTGGTAAGTAGTATGAACAACCGTAAAAAAATAGCAAAACCAGTTGTAGTTTTACTATCTTCTTCTCACTTGTGTTCACAGGACCAATATGAATCATCAGAAGTTTGTCACATGATGCTATCAACTTAACCATTGTCTCATATTTTTGTGTATTGAAGAAAACATCTGACACTATCGAAACGAATGTCATTGTTGACAAACTCACTAATCTGAAAAGTGATATGACGTTCACTACAGACATTGCAGGGAACGGTCTGCAGTAGAAGTGTGCGGAGGAAAACCCAGAAATCAGGTGTGATATGCTGGTGAGAGTTACAATTACTAGATCCGATTTTAATTTCTTCACAGATCCAGTTTTCATATCAACCGAAAATGGCATGAGACCAAGCAACTTGCATGTGAAGTGAAATGGCTTGGTGGCCAATAGAAGTGCCTTAGTGTTTCCTGGCAGCAATGGGTGAGATTCATTCGCTGACATCACCTGCAAAAGGGAACAAGAAAAAAAAAAACAACATAGTAATCATACTTCACAATAACACCTATTTTATAGGTAGTAATGAACCGGTTTTCAGATTTCTGGGCCATCGTCAGATACCCTGGCTAAATAGGGAGCCAATATATCACAAGCACATGACATTTAGCAAAGATATAGCGAAACAAAAACACAAATACAATGAATTTAATAAGTAACATATGAATGAACATTTTTTGTATTACTTTATAGTGAAAGATCTAAAGTATAAGAATGTACAGGCAATAAACGGCACACACTTGAGAATCGTCACAGAGTACTAGGTTACGTAAACAAAATAACTAATGTATGGAATGATCACACACGAAAAAGTTTTAGCAGAGCGGATGAAAGAGTCTGTGGAATGTGGAGAATAACAGTTATACAATTCATTGAAGGGGAACTAACATATGTAAAAATTATAATCATATAAACTGGACACACAAATATTGGTACCTGTAAAATGTAGGTAATGAAGAGGTGGATTAGAATCCAAAAACACTTCTGGTGACAGATGATAGGAGAAAGTACACAAAAGTTCAGGTAAACTATGTGATCAAAAATATCCGGACACCCCCAAATACATACGTTTTTCACATTACGTGCATTGTGCTGCGACCTACTGCCAGGTACTCCTTATGAGAGATCTCAGTAGTCATTAGACAACGCGAGGGAGGAGAATGGGATGCTCCGCGGAACTCACGAGCTTCGAACGTGGTCAGGTGCTTGGGTGTCACTTCTGTAATATGTCTGCACGTGAGATGTCTACAATCCTAAGCATCCCTAGATCCATTCTTTCCGATGTGATAGTGAAATGGAAACGTGAAGGAACACGTACAGCACCAAAGCGTACAGGCTGACCTCGTCCCTTGACTGACAGTTCGTAATGTGTAGTAGGCAGACATCTCTCCAGACCATCACACAGGAATTCCCAAGTGCATCAGGACCCACTGCAACTACTATGAAAGGTAGGTGGGAGGTGAGAAAACTTTGATTTCATGGTCGAGCGGCTTCTCATAAGCCAAACATCACACCGAATAATGCCAAACGACGCCTCGCTTAGTATAAGGACCATAAACATTGGACAGGTGAACGGTGGGAAAACGTTGTGTGCAGTGAAGAATCATAGTACATAATGTGGCGATCCGAGGGTGTGAGTATGGCGAATGCCCGGTGAACGTCATCTGCCAACGTATGTAATGCCAACAGTAAAATTCGAAGGTGGTGGTATTGTGGTGTGGTCGTGTTATCCATGGAGGGGACTTGCACCTCTTGTCGTTTTGCGTAGCACTATCACATCACCGGCCTGCACTGATGATTTAAGCACCTTCTTGCTTCCCAATGTTGAAGAGCAATTCGGAGATGGCGATTGCATCTTTCAACACGATGGAGCACCTGTTCATAACCCATAACGCATAACGCTAAGGGTGGGCCAACACAATATTGAATTCCAGCATTACCGATGAAGGGTGTCATGAACTTGTAAGTCATTTTCAGCCAGGTGTCCGGATACTTTTGATCACACAGTGTACAGAAAGAAATAGTGCAGTGTTACAGACTAAGATAAGTAATCAATCGGGAATACACAGTAGTTAAAAAGAAATGTTTGCAGGAAAAAATTACGGTACAGAAAAGAAAACGGTCGCCCGAAGGGCAGACTCAGCTCATAGAAAGGTCAAAATAGCTTCCGGTTAACTTAAAAGCAAACATGTCCAAATTACGAGTGTAAAAGGAACTCCAACGTCAACCACAAACGAAAGCGAACATCAGTGGAAGTAGTACTATGTTTCCTATGTGGATAGATATGCGTATGTAAGGCATGAGGGATCCATTATTAATATCTGAGACTGAAAGAACTTTACAGGACATGTGATCGAACGAATCACAAAGCATAGATAACACTCGCTCGGAGTTTCTGAAGTGACTGCAGGAATTGGCAGCCAAATGTTTCTCCAAATTAGTGTGTGGAATCTCCAGGCAGTCTTTTGGACTTTCGGAAGAGTGTCAGCCACACAGTTCCTAAGTGAACAGGGTAAGTAAGTGGCGAGAACGGCTGCCCAATACGTCTGACAGGACAGGCGTTAAACTTTCTGACCAAATGAGTGGAAAGAATTTTGTGAACCTGTTACACAGGACAAACGAAACTAAGCCACGACAAAGCGGTGCAAGGCTTTTGAAATTCCCAAAACAATACGAACGATGTATATGGAATGACGGGTAATAAACAATAAGAATGGTAAAATAAGAGAGAAGGGCGTGAGGCAGAAACACAGTCAACTTTACCAGTATTCAATCCTCAAACTAAAGAATTAACGAAATAAATAAAAGGAAGATTCTAAAGTGGGATTAAATTTCGGGGTGGAAGGATGTCGCACAAGACTTGCGGCTGACATAGCTCTCGTCTCTAATAGGATCCTTTTAATGTGATGAACTGTCTATTGACTACACTGTTTGAACTGAGAGTAAATCAAAGAAAGACGAACGTGTTAAGCAGTTGCGGAAACGTGATTATGAGCAAATATAACATCGATAATGGGGACAACGATGTCGACGAAGTAGAAGCATTCTACTAAAGGAAGTACACTAGTATCAAACGTATGTCAATTTGAGGGACAAATCTCTACGAATGTTTGTTATGAGCTCATCAATCTGTGAAGGTGCGTCATGGACTGTGAGAAGATAAGAAGGAAATGGAAGAGTCTGAAACTTGTTATACTGAAAGATACTGAATATTACATAGACTGATATAAGTATCCAGGTGGTTGCCACAGAATTGACTAACGGAGCAATATACGAAAAAGAGATTGGAAGATATGAAGTTATATATCAAGATATCAGAGAACATTCACTATGTTACTATACGATAAAAATTGAAGGGGACTAGAGGGATGAGAACAACACAATTAATAACTGGTTACGTATGGTCGAGATGCCACGATGTAATAAGCAGGTCGTGACAAGGGGGCGGGTTGAGGAGCGAGGGGAAATCGTCTGAGGTCGCGCAATCCAGTGTGCTGACGACCAAACTAAAGAAAAAAAAACACTTTTATGGATAATAATGGGAACTGCACACCAAAGGTTTCCTAATATTTTGTGCTGTCTCCTCAGTGTCCAGGAAACATGAATTTTTGTTTAATGTCACAGTCTTTAAATAGTTCTTCACTGAGTGAAATGCCACCTAAATGGTAGATGTACCAAATGAGGAAAATGCTTGTTATGATAATTTATTACTGTTGTAAAAAGCAATAAGCGGAAGAGTAAAACTGGCCCAGAGTGCTATTTATAAACTACATCGAGTTTTCAAAGCGAAATATCTAGTGAGACTGTACCCATCAATGTGTGTTATTGGTTTCGACTCACGGCAGGGAAATATGAACTTAACTAGCAGAAAGCATTCAAGAATGAGGATCGTTTTGTGAGAGAGGGACGTATGCATGTTTCGAATTACTGCGAGAGTAAGAGGAAATAAGATTCAAATGTAGTAAATAGCAGAGACCTAATCCGCGCAGTACTAAAATTTAAACGTATATGGTCTGGAGATAAATGGAGGCGAGTGGACAACTGGTGAAGTTTCTCGTTCCAGTCGAAGAGGCAGGCAAAGACTGGTTCTACGTTGTAATGGATGTCGAATATCGTCTCACAGTAGGAAATACGGAAGATCATCGTGTATGAGTGTCACTGAAGATCATACTATTCCAGGAAAAGTCAAGGAGAGAAATTCACCCAATAGTGGATGCTTATTTACTGATGACTGTTGTAACTGTGGTGCTCTGTTTGACTTCCTAAATGTGTCAGACAACCAGTCTCAAAGTATCAAAGTCAGTAGTTGCTTCAGAGCTTAAGAGAATTCTAAATTACATATGGTTTGAACGGAGCATGGTGTCAGCTAGACTGAGTCAGCAGAGAATTACAGCTTGGTCCGAAGCGGCCTTCCTCCTGCCGGCGGTGTGTGACGTCAGCAGCTCCGTCAATATATGTGCCTTCTTATATAGTCTCCAGGCGGTCGGTGAAATATCTATAGGTATGCAAATCTTAGGCTATCGATTTCACTGTGCAAAGGCAGACACGATAAGAGATAGCATATCCCGAATTCATTAGTAATACGACTACACGATAAATACACAAGTTTTGCTTTTATCCTCAAAAGAATTAATTTCAAGCCATAGCGAATAATTATCCCCAGGGTGGAAACACTACTTTAGCGCAAATGCAACGTGTCGCCACTTTTCATGTACGAAACTATTGATTGCATCCGATTGTGAGGCAGTGGAAGTGAATCCATAATAGAATTTTATTTCTCCTTGGCCCGACTGCATCGATCGTACATTAACATAAAATAGTTTCAGTACAAGATTCTGTTTGCAAATGTGACTGTAGAAGACGAATGGTATGAAGTTATCAAATTGAACTAGTAACTGGCGTGAATTTAAATAACTATCATACCACGACTAGCAGGTTTGAATTCGAATATGTCATGACCGAACCATAAAGAGTTGCCAGACAAGTAGTGTATCATTTAGATACGAAAAAGAACAATAAAACTTAGTAACCTAGATGTGGGCATACAGCGTCTGTTGCTTTAAAACGCCAGTCGCTTTCGTCATTTTAGCATGAGGTCATACGAAATAATAAACAGCCAGTTTCACGCTCGCTGGTGGCGAATTCTGCGCAAAAGCTGACACAGTCACGTACCGCATGTAACCAAACAGCTCCAAATGCAGTATATGTGGACGCTACCCGAGGGCCAGCATGAATGAGTTCCAGCCAGCAGCAAAGCTGCATCCTGCCAGCTACTCTGAGGATCAACAGCCGACAACAGAAACTACGTGAGTCACAACTAAGCAGGTGCGCTAAGAAAAGAAAAAAAAGCCTTATGGGTTTCCGGACTGCGATTAGTGGTTTAATTTGTACAAATATTCCTCTATACGTTTGTCATTTCCATTGTGACATGCAACTGAACCTAGAGGTAGAATTACAGCGATAGAAACTGGTTCCTCTTCATGACTCGTGGTCTGGAAAAACATCGTCAGACGCTCCTGTGTGTTATCTAATCCTAAGAGAGTGTTAGGTCTGTGTGACGGTTTGTTTTCATAATTAGTTGAAGTATCACGTAGAATAGAAATGTCGTCTGTGTTTTACATATACGATATGTGGGTTATCATACACTAGTAGTTAGCTAGTGTCTGTGCTTCTCGGCACATTGTAGAAAGGTGTAGCTTAATATTTTAGAAGACCAGAAAACTAAGATCATCAGTCTCCTATTCACTCCCCCCATGAGTGTGCATGCTGAGATATTGAGTAATTTTTTGCATGCAAATTGGAAGAAAGCGTTTAAAATATTTGCATGCATCTACATCACATCTACATCGATACTCCGAAGGCCGCCGTATGGTGTGCGGCGGAGTGTAGCTCTACCCTGTACCGCTAGTAGCCATTTCCTTTCCTGTTCTACTTGCAAATAAAGCGAGGAAAAAGCGACCATTCATATGCCTCCGCATGAGACCTAATTTCTTGTATCTTCTCATCGCAGTCCTTACGCGCATTGCTTGATGGTGGCAGTACAATCATCCTGTAGTCAGTTTCAAACGCTGGTTCCCTACATTTTTTTCACTGCTGTTTCTCAAAATGAACGTCACCTACCCTCCAGCGATTTCCATTTGAGTTCTCCAAGGATCTCCGTAACACTTATGTGTTGTTCAAACCTACTGGTAACGTATCTAGCAGCTTGCCTCTGATCTGCTTCGATGCCTTCCATCAGTCTGATCTGGTGCGGATCCCAAGCACTCGAGCACCATTCAAGAATATGTCACACTCGCGTGCTGCATGATGACTCCTTTGCAGGTGAACCACTCATTGCTAACATTCTCCAAATAAACCGAATTAGACGATTCGTCGTCCCCACCACAGCTCTCACATGCTCGTTCCACCTCATCTCGGTTTGCCTGTGTCAAGCAGGACACTAGTAATACTGTGTGAAAAAATTACAG
Organism: Schistocerca serialis cubense; assembly: GCF_023864345.2. Classification (NCBI taxonomy): domain Eukaryota; kingdom Metazoa; phylum Arthropoda; class Insecta; order Orthoptera; family Acrididae; genus Schistocerca; species Schistocerca serialis. The sequence continues at coordinate 726,990,851 of NC_064642.1, forward strand.
GTTTGTTCTTCCTACTCATTCGCATTAACTTAAATTTTTCTATGTTTAGGGCTAGCTGCCATTAATCACACCAACCGGAAATCTTGTCTAGTCGTCTTGTATCTTTATACAGTCACTCAACTTCGACAACTTACCATACAGTACGGCATCATCAGCAAATAACCGCAGACTACTGGTTAGTCTGTCCACCAAATCATTTAGGCCTAAGTAGATAGAGAACAACATCGGTCCCATCACATTTCCATGCGGCACTCCTGACTACACCCTTGTCTCTGATGAACACTCGCCATCGAGGACTACATATTGGGTTCTGTTACTTAAGAATGGGTGACCTTGAGGGATGAAATAGTGAAGGCAGCACAGTATCGAGTAGATTAAAAGACGAGGGCTAGTAGAAATCTAGTAGAAATCTTTGAGTAACCGAATAGATATTGAATTTAACTGACGATAGAAGAAAATATAGAAATGCAGTAAATGAAGCAGGCGAAAACGAATACAAAAGTCTCAAAATAGATATCGCCAGAAGGTGCCAAATGGCTAAGCGGACATGGCTAGACGACAATTTTAAGGATGTAGAGACAAATATCACAAGAGGAAGGTAGATACTTCCTACAGGAAAATTAAAGAGACCTTTGGAGAAAAGAGAACCAGAATATCCAGAGCTGAGGTGGTAAACCAGTCCTAAGCAACATGGGAAAGCACAAAGGTGGCCGCGCGGGATAGCGGCACGGTCTTGGACGCCTTGCCACGGGACGTGCGGCTCCCACCGTAGAAGGTTCGATCGTTCCTCGGGCATGGATGTGTATGTTGTATTGAGTAAGTTAGTTTAAGTTAGGTTAATTAGTGTATAAGCCCAGGGACCGATGAACTCAGCAGTTTGGTCCCATAGGTACTTAACACAAATTTCAAAAAAAAAAAAAAAAGAAATTTCAAAAAGCTGGAAGGAGTGTATAGAGAGTCTATACAACGGTGATGTACTTGAGGGCAATATTCTGGAAATGGAACAGGACGTAGATGAAGATAAAGTGTGAGATATGATACTGCGTGAAGAATTTGACTGAGCACTGAAAGACCTAAGTCGAAACAAGAGCACGGAAGTAGACAACATTCCATTAGAACTACTGATAGCCTTGGGAGGGTCAGTCCTGACAAAACTCTACCATCTGGTGAGCAAGATGTATGAGACGGCCGAAATACCCTCAGACATCAAGAAGAATATAATAATTCCAATCCCAATGTAAGCAGGTGTTGATAGGTGTGAAAATTATCGAATTGTCAGTTTAGTAAGTCACAGCGGCAGAATACTAACACGGATTCTATACAAAAGAAAGGAAAAACTGGTAGAAGCCGACCTCGGGGAAGATCAGTTTGGATTCCGTAGAAATACTGGAACACGCGAGGCAATAATCACATCTTATAAAACAGGTTAAAGAAAGGCAAATTTATGTTTCTAGCATTTGTAGACTTAGAAAAAGCTTTTGACAATGTTGACTGGAACACTCTCTTTCAAATTCTCAAGGTGGCAGGATTAAAATACAGGGAGCGAAAGGCTATTTACAATTTGTACAGAAAACAGAAGGCAGTTATAAGAGTCGAATGGCGTGAAAAGGAAGCAGTGAAGGCGAAGGGAGTGGGACAGGGTTGTAGCCTGTCCCAGATGTTATTCAATCTGTATATTGAGCAAGCAGTAAAAGCAACAAAAGAAAAATTTGGAGTAGGATGTGAAATCCATGGAGAAGAAATAAGACTTTGAGGTCTGCCGACGACATTGTTATGCTGTCAGAGACAGCATAAGGCCTCGAAGACCAGCTTTACGGGAAGGGCAGTGACTTGAAAGAAGGATATAAGATGAACATCAACAAAACCAAAACGAGGATAATGCAATGTAGTCGAATTAAGTCAGGGGATTCTGAGGGGACTAGATTAGGAAATGAGACACTTAAAGTAGTAGATGTGTTTTGCTATTTGGGACGCAAAATAACTGATGGTGGTCGAAATAGAGAGGATATGAAATGTAGACTGGCCATGGAAAGAAAGCCTTTGTGAAGAAGAGAGCCGGTCGGAGTGGCCGTGCGGTTCTGGGCGCTATAGTCTGGAACCGAGCGATCGCTATGGTCGCAGGTTCGAATCCTGCCTCGGGCATGGATGTGTGTGATGTCCTTAGGTTAGTTAGGTTTAATTAGTTCTAAGGCCTAGGCGACAGATGACCTCAGAAGTTAAGTCGCATAGTGCTCAGAGCCATTTCAACCATTTGAAGAAGAGATATTTGCTATGATCCGTATAGATCTAAGTTTCAGGAGGTGCTTTCTGAAAGCATTTGTACGGAGTGTAGCCACGGATGGAAGTGAATCACGGATGATAATCAGCCTAGACAAAAAGAGAATTGAAGCTTTCAAAACGTGGTGTTACAGAATAATGTTGAAGATTAGGTAGGTAGATCACGTAAATATTGAGGAGGTACTGAACAGAATCGATGAGAAGAGGAATTTATGGCACAACTGAAACGTCCCCTTTGAACAATTATACATGACTGTGCTTAACCTGACACACAATATTTTTAGCGCAACGCAATCTGACTTTAAAAAATCTCTACGAAGGAATGGCTCTGACTAACATTAAGCTATACCTTTCACAAATCACTTACCTCACAAAAATCTTCGTTACTGGAACTACTGCAATACAGCGAGCGCAACTACTGCCATCTAAATGAAAGATTCAAACTACAGAAGGCACTAACTACTGATAGGCATAGTTAGCAAATGAAAGATTTTAATAGAGAACAAACAATGTATTTACCTCAATAGTGTTCAAAAGTCGTAATGTATAAAGCACTTTATGATATCCAGGATTAAATTTCAAAACTCCGAAATCTCTCTCCCCACATCCACCACTGCTGGCGGCTCACCTCCAACTGCGCAACGCTACGTGCTGTTCACATCCAGCTGCCCAACACTACAATGGCAGACAACAATGCAAACTAGCCACAGACCGCACACAGCACAGCCAGTGATTTTCATACATAGCGCTACGTAACGTTGCCAATAAGAAAACATAAACAGCCTACTTACATAGCCCCCATGCACCCCACAAAAAATTTTACAAATTGTTTTGGGCAGTGGCCTATAACGATTTGATAAAATTTTTCATAATTACAATAACAAAGAAATCTGATGAACACACTTATTGATACAATGTTGGTCAAAAGCTAATATTTTCTCACAGTCGATAAAGACAGTCCTGATCGTTCATCACAGTAAAATAGCAGTGTTTTTCTCAAAGTCTGAGCAGTAGAAGAAAATGCACACGGAAGTAGTGGATTTCCATGCAGTCTTGAAGAAGTAGTGTTGTCCTTCCAACGGAAAGACAGTGCTGACTCTTGACATGCAGACAGGTAATGGGCCACAACAGAGCAAACCCACAGCAGAGTCAGTCGAAGTTTTGAAGAATATTGGTAGGTAGGTAATCACAGAGCAGACCCACAGTAGTACTCGTAGAAATTATGGTATTGGTGGGCCACCAGAGGTGCAGACCCACTGTTGTCCTTGTAGAAATAATGGTATTGTGGGGTCATTAAAGATGCAGACCCACTGTAGTCCTTATAGAGATGGCCAGCAGAAATCTGTTGTGACTGTGCAGGTGCACAATCACCATTGAAGAGTCTTGCGGATAATATAGCAAGTCCATAACCACCACTTGTGCACTCACAAAGTTTTTGGAATTGTCCTTAGAACCAGCAATGCTGTTTTCCAGTCCCTTGCTGAATTATTAACACATGTGCAAACACTGACAGTCCCTACTTCTCACATATTGTCCATATACTATGACCAACAGAAACGTGTGCAGTGAAATGGAACTTACAAGATAATAATATGAGGAACTGGTGACAATTACAACTTTATAACATGAGAATACAATTACAAAGATACAGAAAACGTCATTAAAAACATAATAATACAGATAACATTTGTAGTAATACAGGCTTTACAAAAGAATCGAAATAACATGTACATCAGTGTTACAGGAATCATAAGTACCTACATAAATGATCAGAATAACTTTTGAAACATCACCTCCACATATGACCAACAAAACAGAATAAATAATGTCTGAAACGTCCCCTTTGAACAATTATACATGACTGTGCTTAAACTGACACACAATATTTCTAGTGCAACGCAATCTGACTTTCAAAAATCTCTACGAAGGAATGGCTCTGACTAACATTAAGCTATACCTTTCACAAATCACTTACCTCACAAAAATCTTCGTTACTGGAACTACTGAAATACAGCGAGCGCAACTACTGCCATCTAAATGAAAGATTCAAACTACAGAAGGCACTAACTACTGATAGGCATAGTTAGCAAATGAAAGATTTTAATAGAGAACAAACAATGTATTTACCTCAATAGTGTTCAAAAGTCGTAATGTATAAAGCACTTTATGATATCCAGGATTAAGTTTCAAAACTCCGCCATCTCTCTCCCCACATCCACCACTGCTGGCGGCTCACCTCCAACTGCGCAACGCTACGTGCTGTTCACATCCAGCTGCCCAACACTACAATGGCAGACAACAATGCAAACTAGCCACAGACCGCACACAGCACAGCCAGTGATTTTCATACATAGCGCTACGTAACGTTGCCAATAAGAAAACATAAACAGCCTACTTACATAGCCCCCATGCACCCCACAAAAGATTTTACTAATTGTTTTGGGCAGTGGCCTATAACGATTTGATAAAATTTTTCATGATTATAACAACAAAGAAATCAGATGAACACACTTATTGGTACAATGTTGGTCAAAAGCTAATATTTTCTCACAGTCGATAAAGACAGTCCTGATCGTTCATCACAGTAAAATAGCAGTGTTTTTCTCAAAGTCTGAGGAGTAGAAGAAAATGCACACGGAAGTAGTGGATTTCCATGCAGTCTTGAAGAAGTAGTGTTGTCCTTCCAACGGAAAGACAGTGCTGACTCTTGACATGCAGACAGGTAATGGGCCACAACAGAGCAAACCCACAGCAGAGTCAGTCGAAGTTTTGAAGAATATTGGTAGGTAGGTAATCACAGAGCAGACCCACAGTAGTACTCGTAGAAATTATGGTATTGGTGGGCCACCAGAGGTGCAGACCCACTGTTGTCCTTGTAGAAATAATGGTATTGTGGGGTCATCAAAGATGCAGACCCACTGTAGTCCTTATAGAGATGGCCAGCAGAAATCTGTTGTGACTGTGCAGGTGCACAATCACCATTGAAGAGTCTTGCGGATAATATAGCAAGTCCATAACCACCACTTGTGCACTCACAAAGTTTTTGGAATTGTCCTTAGAACCAGCAATGCTGTTTTCCAGTCCCTTGCTGAATTATTAACACATGTGCAAACACTAACAGTCCCTACTTCTCACATATTGTCCATATACTATGACCAACAGAAACGTGTGCAGTGAAATGGAACTTACAAGATAATAATATGAGGAACTGGTGACAATTACAACTTTATAACATGAGAATACAATTACAAAGATACAGAAAACGTCATTAAAAACATAATAATACAGATAACATTTGTAGTAATACAGGCTTTACAAAAGAATCGAAATAACATATACATCAGTGTTACAGGAATCATAAGTACCTACATAAATGATCAGAATAACTTTTGAAACATCACCTCCACATATGACCAACAAAACAGAATAAATAATGTCTGAAACGTCCCCTTTGAACAATTATACATGACTGTGCTTAAACTGACACACAATATTTCTAGTGCAACGCAATCTGACTTTCAAAAATCTCTACGAAGGAATGGCTCTGACTAACATTAAGCTATACCTTTCACAAATCACTTACCTCACAAAAATCTTCGTTACTGGAACTACTGAAATACAGCGAGCGCAACTACTGCCATCTAAATGAAAGATTCAAACTACAGAAGGCACTAACTACTGATAGGCATAGTTAGCAAATGAAAGATTTTAATAGAGAACAAACAATGTATTTACCTCAATAGTGTTCAAAAGTCGTAATGTATAAAGCACTTTATGATATCCAGGATTAAGTTTCAAAACTCCGCCATCTCTCTCCCCACATCCACCACTGCTGGCGGCTCACCTCCAACTGCGCAACGCTACGTGCTGTTCACATCCAGCTGCCCAACACTACAATGGCAGACAACAATGCAAACTAGCCACAGACCGCACACAGCACAGCCAGTGATTTTCATACATAGCGCTACGTAACGTTGCCAATAAGAAAACATAAACAGCCTACTTACATAGCCCCCATGCACCCCACAAAAGATTTTACAAATTGTTTTGGGCAGTGGCCTATAACGATTTGATAAAATTTTTCATGATTACAACAACAAAGAAATCTGATGAACACACTTATTGATACAATGTTGGTCAAAAGCTAATATTTTCTCACAGTCGATAAAGACAGTCCTGATCGTTCATCACAGTAAAATAGCAGTGTTTTTCTCAAAGTCTGAGGAGTAGAAGAAAATGCACACGGAAGTAGTGGATTTCCATGCAGTCTTGAAGAAGTAGTGTTGTCCTTCCAACGGAAAGACAGTGCTGACTCTTGACATGCAGACAGGTAATGGGCCACAACAGAGCAAACCCACAGCAGAGTCAGTCGAAGTTTTGAAGAATATTGGTAGGTAGGTAATCACAGAGCAGACCCACAGTAGAACTCGTAGAGATTATGGTATTGGTGGGCCACCAGAGGTGCAGACCCACTGTTGTCCTTGTAGAAATAATGGTATTGTGGGGTCATCAAAGATGCAGACCCACTGTAGTCCTTATAGAGATGGCCAGCAGAAATCTGTTGTGACTGTGCAGGTGCACAATCACCATTGAAGAGTCTTGCGGATAATATAGCAAGTCCATAACCACCACTTGTGCACTCACAAAGTTTTTGGAATTGTCCTTAGAACCAGCAATGCTGTTTTCCAGTCCCTTGCTGAATTATTAACACATGTGCAAACACTAACAGTCCCTACTTCTCACATATTGTCCATATACTATGACCAACAGAAACGTGTGCAGTGAAATGGAACTTACAAGATAATAATATGAGGAACTGGTGACAATTACAACTTTATAACATGAGAATACAATTACAAAGATACAGAAAACGTCATTAAAACATAATAATACAGATAACATTTGTAGTAATACAGGCTTTACAAAAGAATCGAAATAGCATATACATCAGTGTTACAGGAATTATAAGTACCTACATAAATGATCAGAATAACTTTTGAAACATCACCTCCACATATGACCAACAAAACAGAATAAATAATGTCTGAAACGTCCCCTTTGAACAATTATATATGACTGTGCATAAACTGACACACAATATTTCTAGTGCAACGCAATCTGACTTTCAAAAATCTCTACGAAAGAATGTACCTGACTAACATTAAGCTATACCTTTCACAAATCACTTACCTCACAAAAATCTTCGTTACTATAACTACTGCAATACAGCGAGCGCTACTACTGCCATCTAAATAAAAGATTCAAACTACGGAAGGCACTAACTACTGATAGGCATAGATAGCAAATGAAAGGTTTTAAGAGAGAACGAACAGTGTATTTACCTCAATAGTGTTCAAAAGTCATAACGTATAAAGCACTTCGTGATATCCAGTATTAAATTTCGAAACTCCGCCATCTCCCTCCCCACATCCGCCACTGCTGGCGGCTCACCTCCAACTGCCCATACGCTACGCGCTGTTCACATCCAGCTGCCCAACACTACAGTGGCAGACAACAATGCAATCTAGCCACAGACTGCACACAGCACAGCCAGTGATTTTCATACATAGCGCTACGTAACGTCTCCAATAAGAAAACATAAAGAGCCTGCTTACACAACTTGAATAATAGAGGGCAAAATTAACCTACCAATGGCTTAAGTGATGTGGCAAGAAATTCAGCACCCAGATGGACAAATTTGGGGGAAAATGTATAGAGCTGCCGGCGCAGGCAGCCTCAAGGGTAGTTCACGCTGAAGAGTCTGGTACGCTTTTGGACCATGGGTGAGAGGTGAGTTGGAGGATTATGAGTGGTTTCGAAGTATTCAGATGCGTCCTGACTTTTTCATCTGGTCCCTGCATTCATTCAGAATGACACTGTTAACCTGTGACGTTCTGAGTCAAACGATGCTTACTGTTGTTTTATACTTGAATCTTCAGGCACCCGCTTGTTTTACCTTGTCTGACCCCAAATTCCGAATACAACATAGACAACGAGGGTCATGTTCGAAACAACAGATGCGTCAGGTACGTTAGGAACCTTCGGGTATCTCTCGCGGTGAGGACAAAAGCACCGCGTCGGCCACTGTGCAGTGGTTTTACCTGAAGAGTACATAATCAGGTTATGCGTCACGAGGTAGATGTATAGACGCTCAGAGTGCCACCTGCAAAACTGTGATGATTGCCAACCAATTGACACTGAGATTCGGCAGGAAGCAACGCACTCGCAACGCCCATGATTTCACAAACACTAACTCACGTCGTGTGATGAGAGAAAGTGACTAAAGTCGTGCACTACATATCTGATTACTGAATTGTGTGCATGCCAAGGTAAACTGGTCCACATTAAATGTCTGTTTATAATTTCTTAGATATCATAAGAAATGTAAATATTTTGCAGCTCTGTGCTTTATCATTTTAGTTTCCTACATTTTGGCGCCGAGTGTAGGTCCATTATCATTTCATTTCCCTATTTTACTGCAATAATGTGTAGTTCAGTCTGCACGCAATCGATGCACTTTATAAAAACTGGTTGTATGTAGGTACGTCCCACATCTTCTCCTAAACCACTTGACCGATTTTAAACACACCTGATACACATATCTGTCGCTGACAGGCAACAGTCGCTGAGTGGGGGAGCGGGGGTTAGTGAAAGAACCATCTATCTACCATATTTCAGGAGACTACGTCATAAACAACGAGATGCGTGGAAAACTGCTGAATCATACTTGACCTTTAAATGTATTGCTTCTTTGCTACTAACCCTGTTCGTAACATATTTCGTAGAGAGTATCCACATATGTCGGGCAATGAACCAACAGAAATCTATCACTATACGACACATATTGCAAGAGATATGAAGTCATAAATACGGTTATGGCTGGAAAACTTCGGCTTCTTGCAAAAAGTTTTAATACAGTTATTCTTTACTGCTATGACACTCCTACAGTCGAGTTAACATCAGGAAATTCCTGTCTTCTGGTTGTGCCTTTGACAACTTTCAACATCGAGACGAAAACCGCCATAGGCGATAATTATAGCCTTCTGAAGAGCTACGGAGAGGCGTTGCCACAGAGGCTTGTATAAAATTGCGTTGTAGACGCATGAAGCAGCTGCGTCTAGCCTACAGAAACAGTCGGGGACACTGTGGTTATGCAATTCAATATTATGCATATTTATTTGTATGACTGTTCCATATTTTCAAAGATTTATTCTCTAATACGTAGAAATGAAGCTTTTTTGATTTTAGGCTACGAATGAAGTACATTTTTTTGTTTTCACTTTGTAAGTAGGCTGTTTAGGTTTTTATGTTGGTAACGCCACGTAGCGCTTGTATGAAAATCACTGACTCTGCTGTGTGCAGTCCGTGGCTGGTTTGCATTGTTCGAATACTTACCATTGTAGTGTTGGGCAGTTCGATGCGAACAGCGCGTAGCGCTGCGCAGTTGGAGGTGAGCCGCCAGTAGTGGTGGATGTGGGGAGAGAGATGGCAGAATTTTAACAGTGGACGAACTGGACGTGTGTCCGCCAGAAAGAGTAAATTTGTAATTCTGGATATCTACATCTACATCTACATCCATACTCAGCAAGCCACCTGACGGTGCGTGGCGGAGGGTACCTTGCACAGTGCAAAAGAGAAATCCGGGAAGTACAAGATCAGTTGGCACAAGTGATACAAGAATTACAAATTTCAGAGGAGACCCGCGCTCATGAAGTGATATATATATTATGACTTTTTAACACTATTATGGTAAATACATTGTTTGTTCGCTATCAAAATCATTTATTTGCTTAGTATACCTGTCAGTAGTTAGTGCCTTCAGTAGTTAGAATCTTTTATTTAGCTGGCGGTAGTGGCGCTTGCTGTATTGCAGTAGTTCGAGTAACGAAGATTTTTGTGAGGTAAGTGATTCATGAAAGGTATAGGTTACTGTTAGTCATGGCCGTTCTTTTGTGGGGATTTTTCGAAGTGAGATTGCGTTGCGCTAAAAATATTGTGTGTCAGTTTAAGCACATTCATTTATAATTTTTCTAAGGGAACGTTTCATATGTCGATCCTTAGCCGAGGATACCTCACTGGAATCTTCTGATTTTGTTCTTGTAGTTTGTGTAATTATAGAGAGAATTTATTGGGAGTTGTAGTTTTTCATTGTTGCACAGTAAAACAGTTGTGGCATGCATGTAGATTTGCACCAAGTATTAGGCAGCTGCGCTTGCAATTAACGAGATATTGTTTTCTGTGCTATGCTAATATGTTTTCTTGTTTTCGCTCTTCAGATTGTACTTTTATTGTTATCGTGTGGAGAACGTAACACTAGGCTTCAAAGTAAATTAAGAAATGACAGTGAAGGCGAGAGTAGTGTGTTAGCGCCACCTTGTCATGAATTAACAAATATTCAGAATAGTAATTTGGTAACTGTGCATAAGGGAATGGACTGGGCAATAAATAATGGTGTAGACAGTGAAACAATTTGTGAACAGGGAAGCATTGTCGATCGATCGGTCGACAACAGCTCACCTCAGGAATCCGAAATGACAGGACAAAATTTTGCAAATACCGTAGATTCAGGTTTTGCGTCCTCACCTTTGCCTCAAATAAGTAAAGACACATTTTCTGCTTTTCAAAATGCGAATATTGCCGGTTCAAATGCACTGCCGAATAGCACTGTGGAACATGTTTCAGACACCAGTGCACTGTTATTACTAATGGGACAAAGGCTACAAAAGTTAGACACAATGCTTGAACAAAATCAGAAACAAATGGGACAAAATCTTCGAAAGTTAGACGCAATGGAACAAATTAAAAAAAAGTCGCAGACGGAACAAAATCAGAAACAAATTAAAGAAACAGTTCAACAAACACGTAAAGATTTAACTACTGAGTTACATAACATCGAATAGAAATGTCAAAAAGTCTGTAATGACGTAAAAACACAAATTTGTGGGCATTTTCAACCTATTTTTTCGCGGCATGAAAATGCATTACAGAATCACGAAGCAGCCATAAAAGAACAGCAAACTATTGCTCATGAAAATCACGAGACCTTGCGCGCTAAAATTGACTCAGTTTCATCTACCGATTCGGTTACCCAACTTGCAAAAACTCAGGAAAACAAAGGACACAGTGGATACTCTAAAAATTGGTTCACAAAGACACATGGAGGAAATTAGTTAATTATGAAAGAAAGTAGTCGAACTTTCGGATCAGATAAATAATTTATCTACGAAGGTGGATGATACTCTGAATGACACAAGACCGGTAGTCTTTAATGACACAGAAGGGTATGAACAAATTAGAAAATTCAAACAAAATCAGAATCAAATCAACACACAGTGCAAAAGAGAAATCCGGGAAGTACAAGATCAGTTGGCACAAGTAATACAAGAATTACATATTTCAGAGGAGACCCGCGCTCCAACACGGGAAGAGGGACTTAGAAATACGGAAAAGCAACAAAATGATAACACAGGGCACATCGGAAATTATGAAAGATATTGGCAAGGTGCACCGAATTTTGAGATGGAACCACCGATACGACATAACAATGATCGATATGCGACTCGCTGACACAATGACTTTGACTATAAGCTGTTTATTACTACACGTAAATTCAGTACATTTAAGAATTCTGGCAACGACATTCATCCACAAGCGTGGCTTCATCAATTCTCTCATTGTTTTCCTCCCAACTGGTCATTAGAGCACAGATTAGAATTTATGTGTGGCTATTTAGAGAATGAACCAGCTGTAAGAATGCGGTCGGTCATTCACGATTGTCACAGTGAAGGAGAATTTTACCATGCTTTCCTATCAGCATATTGGTCTCAAGCTACACAAGACCGAGTAAAACATAGGATTATAATGATGAAACATTTCGAACAATCTGATTTTTCTAGTCTTGTAACATATTTTGAAGACATGTTGCACAAGAATCAGTACCTGTCAAACCCATACAGTCCCTCAGAACTTATCTGCATTTGCTTCATCAAATTGCCTGAACATTTAGGACATATTATTTTGGCAGGACGTTGCAAAGACGACATTGAAGCTTTTCAGGGACTCTTACAAGTATTGGAAATTGACACTGACAATAGCAGGACTCGAAAACAGGAACACAACAACTACAGGTCATATCCGTCACGATTCCACAATGAAAGAAATAATAACTGGACACGACAAGCCTATTCTTACAACGCAAATCGTGACCAAAACAGACACAACACATATGACAATCACTAGTAGAGTAATAATAATCACAGGGAAAGATCACCTCTCCGTGGCAATGACTATAACAGAGACAATCAGAGAAACAGGCAATATGGGAACCAACATAGCTATTATCAACTGAGACAGAACAATTTCAGACGCAACGGTCCACGGTGCAGTTACGATTCCGGGAGAAATTCTCCACCACATGACCGACTAGAAAGAAACTACGAAATCTACCGACATGACGACAGACGATATAATCGTAACGACAAGCCTGAATTTCATCAGAACTGGCGGGATTCAAACAGGGCAGGGCCCTCTCGACAAGGTAAATTTGTAGAAGTTAGGTCTCCTAAGCCTAATACCGACGCGCGCCAACAAAGAGACTGACAATGACTCGCACCGCAGGCAGTGACGTGCGCAGGCTGGCTCAGAGAAAAATAAAATAGCTAACCTTGAGAAAAATTGCAGTATTCTTTACCCACGTATACCGCATGGTAACTGCATTCAAGTTGAAACTCTGCCTACTAGGAAGAGTAAAGGATTGCACCACATTTCACATGTAAAACCGTTTATTGAAAGATAATCTGCTTTTTAACTTTGTCTTTGCCATAAAACTTTTCATTTCACGTTACTAGTATGCTTTGTCAAACTTAGAAACTGTTAACATGCAACAATGTTTGAAGTTAAATATCCAGTCAAGAACCAAGAGAACTTATTTAAACAGAAATTATGAATGCATTGTTATAGTGAACAGACGACACAGTGTTGTTATTTGTACATTCTTGCTCGTTAGTTGCACGAGTACATAACGAATAGACGGCTTACATACCTAGAACATATACTGCTCATGAGATTTTAATGCAACATTTTGGTTTACTTGAAAAGACATTCTTTATTTGAAGCACTTTCTGTGAGATTAAAAATGACTTAGCATTTGGTTTCTTTGACAGCTACACGATTATATCACGACGCTACTAATGTGTGACACAATTTACATTGTTGCTTTTGTGCTGTATCTGTTTTATATCCGCACAGTTTTTCTGATTTCTTCTGGAAAATAAAATATGTTTTAGTTGTAACTTTTGTGGTATACCTACAATGAGACCGCCTCTTCCATAGCACAACAATACATAACATTACAGTACTTTCTTCATCACGGCAGTAATCGTAATAACTAAGATATCTATACGCAAAGCATTTCACTGTTGTTTATGAGGAGGTAAGTACATTGACTTCCACAGAACTTTGCTTACGGAGGACGATAATTACGACGCTTTCACAGAATTGTCTTACAGCAAGACGCACAGTTTAGCGCTACAGGACGAGCATTTGAGTGATTAATTTTGTACTTAAAACATTTATTTTTAAGGATTTTTGAATTAGAAAGAAAGTTTTCTGTGATACATTTCATTCCATTGCTGTCATCTGTAACACCTGATGGTATAATTACATTAAATCTCAGGGGGCCCCCGCTTACTTTGTGTACCATGTCTTTGGCGAGCGCAAGGAGTCCTAGCTAATATGGTATTTGCTCACACAACCTACACATCAGTACCATATTTAACTAACACATAAATTACACAGCTATCTGATCATTAACTGAGAGAGACAAACATTATTTTACTACATCAGTGACAGATGTTTACGTAATTACACAGTTGGACAACTTCACAGTTATGAAATTGTATTTTGTCTGTACTGTGTGGACTGTTCATATTTTTTCGGAACCATTGTGATACTATGAGAGCTTTGAATGACGTGTTTGGTATGGGATCATGATATTTAAAGCACGTTGGAGGTAGATGACAATATTGAAATGAGCAGAGAATTATTTTTAGGTTTTGAAATTATTGCAGAAAGCTACGACGTTTTTGAGATTTGGCTGAATTTTTATGATATTATTACGATGACAATGTGTATTACGCTGTTGAGGAATGTTTATGATCCATAAGCTGATGCTATATGAGCAATTTGATTATGCTATGTATTTATTATGATGAAATACTGAAGAAGTGTCGACGAATATGTATATGTATAATAAGGTAAGGAATAATGAGAAGTGTTTAGGGACTCTGATTTGTGAAAAATGATTTTGGAAACCAAGAATCGTACTTCAAGAGTTATGAAATGTGTGTACATGCGTGAATGTATCACAATGCCGGTGAAATTTTTTTGGACACTGTTATATTCATAGGATTTTGTTTCTACACATTTGTAATGCAAATTCTCGACCTGTGAATTTTTTTTTTTTTAATATGTGAATGTCACTGTAGTGCAAACTGCTGTCGTAAATATTTCGGTAAGAAAGCTAAGTGACCTTGATGTAATGCGTAGTAGGTGGCCAGTTGTGCCAGCCGCCTAGAGAAAAAGCCATTAGGTGGAGAAAAAAGAAGCCATTAACCTCGCTATTAGCATTCCTTTGTGGAAAGCATCGCAAATATGACACGCTATTACTTGGAAACATACGATTATACTGTAGAGCACGTACTTTGTGCTACTTACTGAAATGCTTATGAATTGATGGGAAATATTCTTACATCTGCACACCTTATTATGACAAGTGTCTTTCTACGAGAGTTGAGAGAATTTCTACTGACTTATGAAATGTCACATGGCTACTGAACGATGTTTTTATGCTTTGGTTTACATAGTTGGTTATTTCATTTGATATCTAGTTTCCAGCTGTGTTACAGCATTGGTTTTATAAAATAAAATTTAAAGCATTTGCTAGTGTGAAAACTTTCTGTCAATGGATCTACTAAATAATAATTTTATGATCCACATTCTTTGAAAAAGGAGCACTTGGAAAGGAAAGAACAGTAAGAACGGACTAATAACAGTAACTGAATATATCATTTTCTTTTCAAGTACTTGGTAATTTTTTTGTAGAATAAGTTGTTGTGGTGCACCACTTTAATTACATAGACATTAACATGTGAATAGACATTTCCCTTATCTGCATTGTTGTCTTTAGTGCATTATTTTTTCTGCTTGAGCTTTGTCATGTTTAGGTATACGTTATAGCATTTGCTGCTGCTGTTTGCCAGGCATAGTGTTACTGAATTTCACTTTGTATTACTCTGTTAAACCAGTTTTACTACTGATTTATTTTTCTTGTTTGCTGCACATTGCCTTATAATAGTTGTAATATTGCATTAGCTTTGCTACTTTAGATATACTGCTGCTTGCCTTGCCAATTTCCATTTGTTTTGGTCATTGATGTTTGTGTTAATAAGTTATGTGTTGCTACATTGCCTCGACCCTTAGTATATGCATCTGAGCTCAGTAGATTTAAGTTAGCTTAAGAGGGGGTAGGCTACATAAGAGAATGAGTTGTGATGAATTGGAAGAAATGCATGGAAATGTTATAAGAAAATAGTTTGGCCAATAAAGTTGTGTATGGTTGGATAGGATCCTTCATTTTTTTTTTTTTTTTTTTTTTTTTTTTTTTGCAGGAACAAATGTTGAAAAATGTTGAAATGATCTATGGAATGAAGTTTTGGGTTGGACTGCACTACCAAATGTTACACTGGGATCGAACCGTGTCCTTTCCTTTTGTGTTATTCCACTATGTGTATTTGGGTTTTTCCTATCTTTATGTGTTTAACTAATAAGATTTATGTTGTAGAATTTTTCTAATACTAAGCTACATACACTATGATAAGGAATACTGTTATCCTCAGATATAATAGCATTAATAATATGTTATTCACTTTGTAAAGATGTTTAGACATTATTTTTGAAAGCTATTCTGATCTTTTATGTATTTAATTATGTCATAATTACTGTAACATTGATGTATATGTTTATTTCCATTCTTTTGTAAAGCCTGTGTTACTACAAATGATATCTGTGCTGTTATGTTCTTTAATGATGTATATTGTACCTTTGTAATTGTATTCTTATGTTGCAAATTTATAATTGTATAGACACCAGTTCTTCAAATTAAGTTTTATTTCACTGCACACGTTTTTGTTGGTCATAGTACACGCAGAACATGCGAGAGAAAAAAGGGGAATTTTAGCATTTGCACATGTGTTAATAATTCAGCATGAGACTGGTTAACAGCATTGCTGGTTCTAAGGACATACGAATAACTTTCTGAGTACACAAGTGGCGGTTTATGGACCTGCTGTATTGTCTGTAAGACTCTTTAATGGTGACTGTGCACCGGCACAGTCGCAACAGATGGCTGCTGACCATCTCTACAAGGACTACACCTTTGATGACTCACCTATACCATTATTTCCACAAGGACTGCAGTGGGTCTGCACCTCTGGTGGCCCACAAATACCATAATCTCTACCAGGACTACAGTGGGTTTGCTCTGTGATGACCTAAGTACCAAAATTCTTCAAAACTTCGACTGACTCTGTTGTGGGTTTGCTCTGTAGTGGCCTGTTACCTGTCGGCATGTCAAACACTGTCTTTCAGTTGGAAGGACAACACTACTTCTTCAAGACTGCATGGAAATCCACTACTTCCGTGTGCATTTTCTTTTACTAATGATACTGTGTGAAAAAACTGTAATTACTATAGTGATAAATGATCAGGACTGTCTTTATGAGAACAATTTTAGCTTTTGACCAACAGTGTATCAATAAGTGTGTGCATTTGATATCTTTGTTATTGTAATTATGAAAAATTTTTCAAATCTGTATTGGCCACTGCCCAAAACAATTTGTAAATTTTTTTGTGGGGAGCATGGGGGCTATGTAAGTAGGCTGTTTAGGCTTTTATGTTGGTAACGCCACGTAGCGCTCTTCATGAAAATCACTGACTGTGCTGTGTGCGGTCTGTGGCTGGTTTGCATTGTTGGAATATTTACCATTGTAGTGTTGGGCAGTTGGATGCGAACAGTGCGTAGCGCTGTGCAGTTGGAGGTGAGCCGCCAGTAGTGGTGGATGTGGGGAGAGAGACGGCAGAATTTTAACAGCGGACGAACTGGACGTATGTCCGCCAGAAAGGGTAAATTTGTAATACTGGATATCACAAATTTTATATATATATATATAACGACTTTTGGACACTATTAAGGTAAATACATTGCTTGTTCTCTATCAAATTTTTCATTTGCTTAGTATGCCTGTCAGTCGTTAGTGCCTTAAGTAGTTAGAATCCTTTATTTAGCTGGCAGTAGTGGCGCTCGCTGATTTGCAGTAGTTCGAGTGATGTAGTGATTCATGAAAAGTATAGGTTCCTGTTAGTCAGGGCCACTCTTTTGTAGGGATTTTTCAAAGTCAGATTGCGTTGCGCTAAAAATATTGTGTGTCAGTTTAAGCACAGTCATTTATAATTTTTCGAAGGGAACGTTTCATAACAACTAAAAGAGGAATTACAAAATGAATTCCTGGGTACAACAGGTTTAGAACCTCGTTGTCTATAAAATAGTGTTTCAATTTTCCCTAATTGCTGCTGGAAAGTAAGTTATTATCGAATTCATAATATCGTTATATGTCACTCTCTTTGGACAACAAGTGTGCATTAAAGTAAGCTTTAGAGACAGCTGCTTGTCACTCGGGTAAACCTCAAAGGTGATCGCGGTCACCCTCCACTTAGACCCTTTGAAAGCTTGTAGGCTTTTCCGATTATACTCCCAGCTTGAGCTTTGTGACCTTTCACGTATTTTAAGCGCTGTACTCCACTCAACGTGGTTCGAGTTGAGCTTTTACCTTAAGCCAGACAATCTCTCAAGCACAGAACCTTTCACCTTGTTTTCATTAATCGAATAAACTTGTGGTAAGTGATTGTGACATGGTATAGGTTACAGGCTACATATTCATCGGCATCGAATGCATATGGCTGGTAGCTTAGCACTTCGTATAGATCCCAATTGCTCATCTTGTTGATAAATCTTTCGGGACCGACACAACGTTGGTTGATCGAGATGTCTCTCTGAAAACTTATTGTGAAAAACTTATTTAAAAAAATTAGAGAGATGTTATTGAAATAAGGATGCCCTGTGGTCTAGGGATAGCGTCTTTGGTTACTAACGACCTTGATCCAGGATTCGGTCACTGCCAACGATTGAAATTTCAGTAGAAAAAGCATCAACAAGATTTCAGGATTGACACAGTGCCTCACACTTACAGACTGTTAACAAAGGTCCAAGCATACACAATAGGCTCCCAGATATGTGAGTGGCTCAAAGACAACGTAGGTAATATAATCAAGGACGTTGTCCTCGACGGCGAGTGTTCATCAGAGGCAGGATTGCCCAAGAAAAGTGTAATCGGTCCGCTCTTGTTCTCTACATACATAAACTGTGTGACGAACTGAGTGAGTAGCTAACTGTGGCTGTTTGCTGATGACGCTGCGGTGTACGCGAAGATGTATTTGTTGGGATCTGTAAGAGGATACAAGACGGCTTACGAGTAAACAAATGTCCTATTTCGTGTGATGAACAGCAGCTTGATCTAAATGTGGAAGTTTATGCAGACGAGTAGGAAAAAAAATCCCATTACATCCTAGTACAGCATTGGCAGTCTGCTACGTGCACAGTCACGTCTATTAAATACCTAGGCCCAGCGTTGCAAAGCAATCTAAAATGGAACGAGCACATAAGGACGGTATTAGGGAAGGCAAATGGTCCACTCCAGTTATTGGGAGAATCTTGGGAGTGTGTAGTTCATCAATAAAGGAAACCGCGTGTAGAAAACCAGTGCGGCACATTTTTGAGTACTATTCAAGTGTTTGGAATCTCCGCCAGTTCGGATTAAGACTGACGTCGAGGTAATTCAGAGGCCGTATTTTTCAGCGATAACTTTGATCAACACATGAGTTTTACCTAGATGATTTGTGATCTTAAATGAGTATCCCTGGAAGGATGACGACGCTCATTTAGAGAAATATCTCCAACATTTAGAGGCTCTGTCAGCCAATGTGTAAATATTAATTTTAATTTTAATAATTAACAGCATCAGTTGCACCGTTTACCTTGAACTTACCTACGTTTCAGTCGGAATAACTCAACGTCCTTCAGAAAACAGTGACAACCGTTTGTCCATAGTGGACATCTTCAAGCTAAAAAAATATTAACATTTCGAGAAACACAATTGAGAACATTTAGACAACCGGTTTTTAATCTGACTGCACAACGAATCTACTGTTGTCGGCGAACATTTCGCTTAAGGACGACAAACATAAGAAAAATTAGGGCCCTTATGGAAGCAAATAGCCGGCAGTTTGTCCCTCGACCTATATGCGGGTGGAACAGGAAAAGATATGACCCATAATGTTACGAGGTACCTTCCGCCATACGACATATCGTGACTTCACTATCTGTGTTGATGTAGACGTAGATATCGTAAGCAGAAGATGAGTTAGAGATATACGTCGAAACTGACCGGGTAACCGACAATAATTTAAAGAGAGATGAGAGTATGGTGACCGTGGTGGGCGCTACAGTCTAGAGTCGAGCAACCGCTAAGGTCGCAGGTTCGAATCCTGCCTCGGGCATGGATGTGTGTGATGTCCTTAGGTTAGTTAGGTTTAAGTAGTTCTAACTTCTAGGGGACTGATGACCTCAGAAGTTACGTCCCAAAGTGCTCAGAGCCATTATTTTTTTTGACCGTGGTGGACTGGATCGTTGCTACAGGGGAAGGGATAGAAAAAAGTTTGTGAGAGAATATGGACTCGATAGCAGTAATGAGACAACAGATAAATTTATTTAATTCTGCAACACGTTTCAGCCGCAAATAAAGAACACAATGTTCAATAATCACAGCAGGACTACCAATACATGGAAAGCGCCTGGAGACACATATATGTACCGGCTGTATTATATCACGGTGAAACAGAGATTCCAATATAAGAAACCAAAATTTAACACTAATGTACGCTTTACTGTTTTGAATTACCATTTCGTAGACCTGTATATACCACACGCTAAATGCCCATGAACGGTACGATGTAGAAGTGATTTTTAAATCTCGTTGACTATTTAATTCCTCTGCAGTTAAAGTTCCTTGCCCACAGAATAACCGACGAGAGTAAAATTCTAGTTGTACCTGTAACTTAATTAGGTTTCTTCTGTAGCTTCTCCTTCCAGTAATTTATGGACACTCAAACATTGACCGTAGTGTATGGGACGGTGACAAGTACGCTGTATGTTCGTGAACTACAAATTATTAATCAAACTTTACACGAATAACTGTATGTCTTAGCATTGGATACTTACTGCTTCAACTTAATGATGGGATACCAAGAAGTTCTATAGAGCTAAGAAAACAAATGAGTCAAATGGCTCTGAGCACTATGGGACTTAACATCTGAGGTCATCAGTCCCCTAGAACTTAGAACTACTTAAACCTAACTAACCTAAGGACATCACACACATCCATGCCCGAGGCAGGATTCGAACCTGCGACCGTAGCGGTCGCGCGGTTCCTGACTGAAGCGCCTAGAACCGCTCGGCCACACTGGCCAGCCTATAGAGCTACTTGGCTGCGCAGTATGGCCGTATCTTAGCGTACATACGATGCAAATAATGACGCAAGAGCGGATGGATCCACCACAGACGTCGCGGTGACGCGTTGTCGATACTCTCCTTCTACTGTCTCTAATTAATGACGTCAATATACGCTATCTCCATTACTTAAATGAGCGCAGCTCTTAAGATATCGACAACGGAACATTACGCAGCAGCGTAACGAGTTGACTACCTAAAACTGAATCGTTAAAAATAAAATAATGTATGTGAAGAATGTAGAGTTTTTGAAGTTATTTATTGTTTTGCCAGTTAGATCACTATTTTAAACGCTCAGTATAGATGTTTCTTTATTTCTATTACGACATGAAATATTTATCGCAGCTTTACCGCAAAAATGACTTAGTAACCAGTATCAACTGCAAAAAGTGGTTGCCTGTGAGGGCTGCGGGAACCGCGGTTGGGTGCTCCTGAGCGTCCCTAAGAATGAGGGCATTGCTCACACACAAAGGATGCTGGAGCAAAGCATTCAAACACACTTTTTTGGTGTTGAACTGAACGGTCACTGGCTTGCTATTTGGTAAGATGATTGATGTTGTTGTAATGAATCATAGACATTGTCAAACAGCCGGCCGGTGTGCTCGAGCGGTTCTAGGCGCTTCAGTTCGGAACACCGCGACTGCTACGGTCGCAGTTTCGAATCCTGCCTCGGTCTGGATGTGTGTGATGTCCTTAGGTTAGTTAAGTTTAAGTAGTTCTATGTTCTAGGGGATTGATGACCTCAGAAGTTAAGTCCCACAGTGCTCAGATACATATGAAACATTTTTGAACCAATGCCAAACTACAAAATATTGTCGTTAATCATTCGATGAGGTAGTTACGTTTTATGGTTAAATTTTTATCAGTTCCAGTTGTGTAACTGCTATGGACAGTGGCAATAGACTTACGACACTTGTTTCATTACTAGTATTTTCTTCTTCTGCGAGGTCAGTAGCTAAGATGCTTCTAACAGAATTCAAAGTAGTCACTTTGTCTAAAAGACTATTACGGTCAGTTCACTGCATTTTCCATCAGTTTAATTTCCTAAATGCCTTGTATCACATATACAGGATTCGTTCACATTATAAGTACATATTTACGTTTTAAATAACATGTGTCGCTTGTATACTAAGGGAGGTATGTATTATTTTGTTTACTTGTTTTAACAAATCGGTTGTATGATGTGGTATCTAAATACTCCCATGTAGCACGATTTCTTAGCCGTTGGTTTGTTATTTAAAAGCATTGACATGACTGATACTCTACAGCCATTATACGATATCACCATGCCGTACGGTAATTTTGGCTCTACGAAGAGAGAAATTCCAACACTCTCACACGATTCTTCAAATCAAAGATCGCTTTCAGCCTTTCAGCCTTCTACGAACGCATTATTCAGGGTAAGTGTGACGCTGGAGCAACTTCTGGAGACAATGTACTTGGCTCTACACAAGTGTACGTGTCCGGTGTTTCGTATTTGACCATTACGATTACGAATCAATGGACAGTGAATGTTTTTAGGTCGAGTTGCTAAAATATATTCACTATTGCTGAAATATTACAGATCGTTTTTCGTACTCACTTACATTCAATTTACATCCTCTATGCTCGCTATTTACCATAGAGCTACTGAAGTAAGTGTGAACTGGTACAACCATTTTTCTTTTTGCAGGTCGTTTTTATTGATCTAATTTTTTTTTTTTATTTGGGTTTTACTGTTGATTATTGTGGAGGAATGTTGATTATTCCTCTGCTATCGCTTATCTTGTGATTATATACAAAGATTTCGGCTGTTTAGTGGAAAGTTATTATCATTTTTCTATTATCAGCTGTTCGGCTTATGTTCTACAGTGGATTAGTGTCCTATACTGTAGAAGCTATTTTTTTTGTGTCTTTCGGTATTCGTTACGAGATGAAATGAAATGTGTGTGTGGCTCGGTTCTCCCGTCAGGTAAACTGGTCGCAAGTTTTCTAGGTGACGCCACTTTGGCGAATTTTGTGTTCATGATGAAATGATCATGAAGACAAACGACACCCAGTCTCTGGGAGGAGAAAATCTCCGACCCGGCATGGGAATAAAACTCGAGCTCCTTGCGTAGTATTCCGCTACTCTGCTGACTGACCTATTGCGGTGGACTTAAGGAGAATGAGGGAACTTGTAACAAAAAGCAGTAGTTTGTTAGGAGTCTAGATAGGTGTGAGAAGTCTAAATTGGTGTAGCTGACTGATTCTAATAACATTTAACTGTTGTGGTGCAGACTAGAAGTATACCTCCTGTGATGCTTTGTCAGATAACCCTGCAGATTCTACCACTTGTCATGTTCAAATTGAAAAACCGAATGTTGGACTTATTTGCTTCCAGGACTTGATACGAATTTTAGCAGCATAAAGGATAAAATAGAGGCTAAGTAACAGAATAAGCGGAATAATTAATGGACTACAACAAGATATAACAACAATAACAAATTAACTATAACAAGAAATGACACAGGTAAATTAAAAGACCAAGTAGGAGATAAAGCAAAGGAACACGAAGTTAGAGGTTACTGCTGGCAGATTAAGAGATACTGAAAGTATGTGAGAATACGTCTACTCATCATGTGAAGGGAAATAAAAATCTGATAATCATGAGGAATTAGAACGCGAATGAATGGAACGGAACAGAAGAAAGGATTACTGGAGAATGTAGGATAGGCCGCAGAAGTGAGAGAGGAGAAAGACAACTGGAGAGCTGCAAGAAATTTCAGATGGTGCTAGCGAATACCCTGTATCACAAGACGAGGAGGTGAACTAAGAAAAGGGCCAGAAACATGGGATGATTTCATGGTCAGGCACAGAGTCGGAATTCAGGTATTGGATTGTAAGGCGTATCCAATAGAAGATACGGACTCGACTCACAATTTAGTAAGGATTATATTCAGACTGAAGTTTGAGCCACTCATTCGGAAGAAGCAAAGTAGAAGGTTGCCGCGATAGTTCTGTAGTGGAAAATGATAAGACGCTTTTGGAGATCGCTAAGGATGAGGTACTCCTGTAAAGAATTTCCCACTAGGCATTTCAGTTGAAATGCATTGGATATCTCTAAGAAGGGCAATCGCAGATATTAGACTGGTTGACATCGATACAAGGTAGGTAACTCCGAAGAAACCTTTGGTTACAGAAGAAATACTGAAACTGGTAGACAGAAAAAGGAAGTTCATAAATATTCAGGGAAGAACAGGAGTACAGCAACATAAATAATTTGCTAATGAAATAAAGAGATATTGAAAGGCAGCCAAGGCAAAATGGTGACAAAAAAATCTTAATTAGCCGTAAAAGAAATTGCCGTCAGAAGGACTGACTCAGCATATAGAAACGTCAAAACAACTTCCTTGTAATTAAAAGCAAGGATTCAACGGAAATTCCTTTGTTACACGCAGATAAAACAGCGAATAGGTGGAAAGAGTGCAATGAAGGCCTGTATGGGGGGGGGGGGGGGAGGAGACTACTCTTCTGACTTGATAGAATACGGAACTGAAGTCGATTAGGTTCAAATGGTTCAAATTGCTCTGAGCTCTATGGGACTTAACATCTGAGGTCATCAGTCCCCTAGAACTTAGAACTACTTAAACCTAACTAACCTAAGGACATCACACACATCCATGCCCGTGGCAGGATTCGAACCTGCGACCGTAGCGGTCGCGCGGTTCCAGACTGAAGCGCCCAGAACCGCTCCGCCACACCGACCGGCCGATGTCGATAAGGGACACGTCAAAATTTCAGCATTAGAATCAGAATTTTAACCAACTCTGGAAGACGTGAGATCTAATAAAGCAGTTGGGATAGAAAAACATTCCTTCGGAATTTCTAAAATCATTGTGGGAAAAGGCGACGAAAAGACTATTCAGGTTAGTGTGTAGGCCCCATGACACTGGTGACATACCATCAAAATTTCCGAAAAACTCGTCCACACATTCCCTAAGATGACAAAGACGGATGGATGCGAAAACTATCGCACAATCAAGTTAACATTGCGTGCACAGAAGCCTCTGACATAAGTAATGTACAGAAGAACGGAAAGGAAAACTCAGGCTATATTAGATGATCGGTATAAGAAAGGTACAGATAACAAAACAGCAATTCTGACTTCGCGCTTGATACAGGAAGCAAGACAGAAGAAAAATCAGGATATGCCCACAGGATTTCTGGAAGAAGCGTTCGACGATGTGAATTGGTAGAAGTTCGGAGAATAATAGAAGTAGGTTACAGGGTAAGACGGGTTGTATACAATATTCATAAGGACCAGGAGGGAGTGAAAGATTGGAAGACCATGTACGAAATACTCGGATACGAAAGGGTGTAAGGCAGATTTCGCTGCTACTGATCGATCTCTCCTTTGAAGAAGCAATGTCGGAAGGTTCAAGAGTGTGATTAAAATTAAGGGAGAAAAGATATCACTAACAAAATTCGCTGATGACATTGTTATTCTCAGTGAAAGTGAAGTAGAATTACAGGATCAGTCGATTGTAGTGAATAAGGATTACAGATTATGGACTGAGGATAAATGAAAATAATGCAAAGAAATGAGATGCAGCAAAAATGTGAACAGTGGTAAACCTAACATAAAATTGATGATCACGAGGTACTCGAAGTTAAGGAGTTCTGCATAAATATCCGACTAGCACAGACAAAGGTGGAATTCCTATCCAAAAGCAGTCCATTGGTAACAAACGTATGCTTTAATCTCAGTAAGAAATTACTGATAATATACGTTTGTAGCATGGCATTGTGTCGTAGTGAACCATGGACAGTGGGAAAACAGAAACAGAAGACAATCGAATCGTTTGACATGTTAAGCTACAGATGAACGACGGATATCAGATGGACTCAGCGTCTCCGACTCTGTGGGTGCTCGGTGTTCGCAGACCACACGTCATCCGCTCCCCTCACCCCACCAACCAGTAATTTTTCTTGTACGCAGACTCGGACCCGCCCCCCCCCCCCCCCCACACACACACGAATCGAAATTTTTCAGGTGCGCAGTACAAACACTACATGGGCAACAAAAATTAAAAGAATAATTAAAAAACAGATTAAGTGGGGAAAACTGAAAGCTGTCAGTTCTGCTCTCGCGGGGGTTCTTGTAAGTACGGCGTAGCGGTTTTCCGTACTCCGGAAACAACTGACAAGTGCTTAGCACTTCTCTGCCGTGGAGACATCATGAAAACGATTTCAACCGCCTGCTTTGCGTCGATAGATATTCACACACTCAGCAGCGTTCTGTTTTCAGTAGTAAGTTTTAGTGTATTTTTATTGCGTAATAAAAATTCAACACAATTGTTTAATGTCACAATTTATTGTGTTTATTTCTTTGTTGTAGTTAATTTTTGTAATGCATAAAGTCATTGTTCACTCATCAGTGAATAAAAGTAATTCGGCTACGACATTTCCTGGCAGTGGTTGAGATGGCTCCGATCCAGCTGCTTTATCGAATGAAAAAATGAAAACTGGTCACGATGGTGGAGGCCGTTCTTTCAGAAGACTGTGGAAACACGGAGATAAGTGAATGCAGTATGACAAAAAGTGTGGCAAATTGTTTTACTCTGTGTGCGATGAAATGAGTTCCTTTTGCGAAGAAAACTAAACTAGACGAAGATACGACAAAAGCATTCGACCACGTCTAGTTTTGTGCTTGGAACAAACATTAGAGGTGAGTATTGTCATGAAAAGTCGAATTATCATATGTCTTGCAATGTTTAGTCCCAGAGGGTAAGGTGGGAGAATGAAAGTGTGCAAGAGCAGCTCTGTTGAGTGTTATCTTCACTGCTTTGTCTCACAGTGCATCGGTTAGAATCCGTCTTGTACAGTTGGATATGTAATTATAATGGATTGCTAGGTTTTGAACATAACATCAATTTGTTCTCTTAGCTTCGGCGCTTATTGCACAAATGGCTATCGGAAAATATCTCAGACGAAGTAAGTCGTGTTGTGGCTCACGATCTATGTAGTTTCAAAAAGGCTGTAATTGTTGACAATACTGTTCGATAATCGTGGATGAAAATATTGGCGTATGTAGACACGAGCAAGTCCACAAAAAAATTTGGAGTATCAAATATTCATTGCATTTTTACATTTGGTTCTCATTCACCTACTTTTTCCATACATTTCCTGTGATTCATTTGTCACTTATAGCTATTTTCCTTAGTTATCATGTAATCGCAAGCATTAATCTAGTTTAACTTCTTAGTCTTGAAACCGGACGCCAATTTTAGTAACTCTTATTTTAATAAGGATTATGTGTCAGCTAAAGGGATTTGCAGAAAATTTCACTGTCTTAAGAATATTAGTAATGTTACCAGCGACAAGCAGCACCTATTGTTTTTCTATAATTTACCGTTAATTGTCAGTTTCATTTGTAAAACGACTCCTAGCGTTGAACAATATGGATAACGATCTTATGAAATTATTATCGGGCTCACTATCGGCCACTACAAGCATTCACGGGACAGGCGTGGACCACTGTCGGCGTCAGTTTCCGCTATGATTCACTAGCTGGGGCACCTGCACAAGATGTCATAATGTATTCATCCCAGCCGACACATCTGTTTTTCTAGGTTCTATCAGGAGTTCAACAGAACAGAAGAGAATTGAAGCATTTGTGATGTGGTGTTACAGACGAATGTTGAAAATTAGGTGGAATGATGGGGTGAGAGGTGAGGATGTTCTGCACAGAATAGGAAGTGAATATGTGGAAAACACTGACAAGGAAAAGAGACAGGATGATGTGACATCTTTTAAAACATCAGGGAATAACTTCCATGGTACTATAGGGAGCTGTACAGGACAAAAACTGTATAGGAAGAAAGAGATTGGAATACATCCAGCAAGTAATTGACGACGTAGCTTGCTAACGCTACTCTGAGATGAAGAGGTAGGCACAGGAGAGAAATTCGTGACAGGCCGCGTCAAACCACTGAGAAGACAGATGACTCAAAAAGAAAAAGGTTAATTACCACTTTTCGCACCATGCAGATGTTTTGTCCTACAAGACTTTCACGGTGAACTCCGTATATCTTTCCAGTTTCATTTAATGTGTTTCCGTCAGTTACTACTAACTGTGACCTTCTGACAGGAAATCAAGAGACCTGTCGCAGAATTGACAATACTTCACAGAGGTGCAGTTTGCGTAGAAGCTGCATGTGAGATTGGTGTAAGAAGCTTCCAGGAAATCTAAAATTACAAAATCATGTTGAGATCATCTGTCGACAGAATTCATTATTTACTATGAATTGTGATTCAAAAGAACCATGTTTCCTCAATCCGTGCTGTCATGTCCCAAGACATCGTTTTCAGATACTTCATTAAATTAATACAAACTGTATGTACAAAAATCCTACAACAAAGCGATGTTGATGATATACAGCTATTTTCTTATTTTGCGTAAGTGCGACCTAAACCACGTCGCAGTCATTAGGTGCGGACCCTTCGTGTAGCGAGATGTTGTATACGATTGCTAAACTGGAGCTACTTCATCAACATACTCCGAAAGAATAGCAGTTAGTAGGAAACTATAGTTTACTGCCATTATGTAGACAGGAGTGACACCACCAGCAGTCGACAAATGGTGTAAACGCCCATAAGATGACCCCTACATCTGGTTGAAACCGGTTGGCGGTATAATATTAATAAATGCGATTTGTTTTTGAATAATTGATTAATCGTACTAATCGCTGCTTCATCTCCACATCCATGTTGTCCAAAAAAGTAGTTCAAGTGGGCCAACAGAGACGATGTCATTAAACGTTTACTTCGTTTGTTTCCTAAAATCGAACAAGAGAGCAGTTCAAAGCTCGGTCGTGGAACGGTAGTAAAAATCGAGCCCGAGCCAATGACTGAATAATCTATTGCGCCATTGTCTATGCTAGGAGAACAACTGGCACTATTTATACTGGAGGGCAGCTTGAAATTCGGCGCAATGTCCTTATCGGCCAACTTCAATGCTAATAAACTCGAAAACATCGCAACACATAGAAAGGAAAACTAATATTTTATTACTGTAACAATATTTGGTCGTGCGAATCCAAATCTCAGTGTATTTTACAAAAACACCAGTTGCGACAGTGAAGTTGGATAGCGGTGCTAGTTCTGCATCACATGTTCACTTCTGAGTCAGACAAATTTTTCCGAATGATTGGTGACATGGTGGAATAGTAGAATGCCGAAGTCTACATTTCAGGTGTCCGGGAAACACACCTCCACGAGAATCACCTCACCGTTATCACCTACAGAAGAAAATTGGGTAGCTGTGTCCTGAACAGAACGAACCGGGACATCCCCTTCATATCATTCCGTGAGCCTTGATCTTGACAGCCATCCAAACCCCCTTCAGGAGATATTTAGCATTACACTATTGCGAAGATTTGTATCTTACAAGCATAATCTATCAGCACCACGTCACGAAATTCTTAAAACAAAAAGCTTTACGTTGCTCGATGACGGTTGTACCTTTGTCTTTTTCGGCGCTGGTGAATCCATAAGTCGCTACAGAATGCTGTACTTCTGCACGGTCGAGTCGCAATACCACCGCCTACGTTGGTAAACATACAATACTCACTCACAGACAGCAGATGGCAGTACTAGCATTGCAGGGTATACAATGCGTATCGGGGTGACGCGGAAATAGTGCAGTGTTGTCATAATGCGGAATCGGAGCGACTTCTTTGTCGTCCAAAGGGGCTTATCATTGGCGTTCAGGCCAAGGATGGAAGCATTTCCGAAACGGCTAAGTCTGTAAACTACGCTGTGGTTAAAGTTCCCGGTGAATGGCAGAATCGCGCTATCCAAAACCTCCCCAGAGGCAAATGTGGTGCACCACGGGCCATAGATGACAGCAGTGAATGACGGCTGTTGGGATGTGAACGTGAGAACAGAAGAACAACTGACTGATCAGATGAACTAAGGGACTACAGACAATGTCTCTTGAACGACAATTCAGCTGACATTGCTGCGATGGGCCTCCTCAGCAGTCACCATGTTCATTCATTCCGACTTAATGCTGTTCGGCGGTGACGATAAACCGCGACGGGACGTCCACTGAGCGTCGACAGGAGGCGTTTTCAGGTGAATCTCTTTTCCTGCTCCATCACGCAGATGGCAGTTGGCATGTATGGTGTGAAACTTCTGAAAGGAAACACCCTGCAACAGTAGTCGGAAGGGTCTAGGTTGGAGGAGAGAGCGTTATGGTCTGGGGAATGTTTTTGTAGAATCCCCTAGGTGATCTCGTCATTATAGAATCCACAATGAACGAACACAAGTCTGCATCTGTCCCTGGGGGCCATCTAGACCCTTATACGCAGTTTGTTTTTCGTCGGTACGACAGCACGTAACAGCTAGACAATGCAACGTGCCACAAAGTTCGTCGTGGACGTGTTTCGTTCGAAAAATACCTCGATTAGTTCACAGTATATCCCTGCTAATCGCACTCCCCGGCTGTAGGTCCAATCACGCTGTGGATCCCGAACCGAGAAAGTTAGCGCAGCTGTCCACAATACTGGAGTTAGCATGAGTCCCTATTCCTAACCTCACTGACTCTCTTCCTGCACCTCCTGCAGTGCTCCGCTCTGTTAAAGGTGTTTATTCAGGATTCTGACAGGTTAACTTTAATTTTAAAAAGCAACAGCCTCAGTTGGCAAAGTTTACCTAGGTTTCAGTCGGGATAACCCAACCTTCTTCAGAATAAAAGTAACTACCGTTTGTCCATAGCAGACATCGTCAAGCTAAATCTACAAATCCATAAATTATCATCAGACTGTAAAATCTTATCTGACACAGCCTCAGTCCCATTTCTCGACCGCGATGCGGCAGCCACGAGTGCTGTACTGGAACTGACCGTAGCGTCATGTATGTGGCCCGCCTAGGAGGACACAGTACATTGCGCCTGCGCATAAACTGTGCGATGGGTACTTGTTAGGACAAAGAGCGAACCTAACTCCTGACCCTGAATTTTCTACTAAAGTGAAATAAAAGGAACAGCTGAGGAAAAGGGCGTATATGTTATACTGTGCAAAAAGTACTTAGATCGACTGTCTGAACATTTATTAAGTATTTGCTGGTCATGATATGAAGAAGGCATCACGTGCTTACAACGATAGCCTGTCTAGGAAAATTTTGTGCTTAAGCACGAAGTTTAATCATCTAAAAAGAACTTAGGAGCGGGAAGGTTAACATAGAGCCAACGTCGTCATTATTATGACTAGGTCTAAAATTTCTTTTGAGACGTAAATTTTAAGCATTTGCTTAGCTATGGTTACAACGCATGAACATCCTATTGACGTAGCACACAAATGGTCATGAATGATCTTATGAGCAAGTCTACATCTAATCTGTAACGCCCTACAATACGGGCCATATAAAATATGTGGTCATTATTCAAGATTAGTATATTTGACGTAAAATGGTCTAAAATCAAGTGAAAGTAAACTAATGCAAGTGCCTGATTGAGCTTCATGACGAAGTTATGCTTTTGAGTTACAGAAAACAACTGAGGCTGTTGGTTTTTAAAACTAAAATTAATATTTATACATTTTTGACAGGTCCACTAAATGTTGAAAATATTTAAATTTTGACAGGTGATCACATTAATATTTGTGTCTAGTGGATACATTGGGGTAAAGTGCTAAATCCTTCGTTCGGGAAACGTGACGATGTGCTTTGAAGAAGAACAGTACATTGGGTGAACACAGCTAGTTGGACAACTGTAGGCAAGCTGACATCATTGCATATGACGTTCAAATTCTGTGCACGAGTGGGGAACCTCGGGAAATGTGCTCCTATACATTCAACCATTTCCACCGTGTAGTCTATCTTCTACGTAAGTTGTGCAGAATAGTGTATTTGTGTGGGAATCTGAATATCTTGGAGGTTGCCTGTTTTTATCCGTGTGCTAGCGCCGCTGTCTCCATTACACAAAAAAAGTAGAAATAAATAAATAAATAAATAAATAAAATAAAAAAAGAGTTAATGTGGGCGAGTGAGGAATGGTCTTCACTCCAGCAATGGGTATGCTGCTAATTCCGCCCGTTACACTTAGACACGCCGATCTCTGCAACTTCTTCAGTTCCTTAGCTGCAACTTCTACTAACTTCCACCCTACTGTAACCGCATTCGTTATAAGTCTCATTGCAGAAGTGGGTATATGCTCTTGGGACTTGGACCTCAGTTACTTCCCACGGGACGTTATAATGAACACAAGAGCATTTTCCATCTTATAACTTATATCCGAGGAACCCCTGTTAGTTTGGCAATCATCCCTTAGTACTTCAGTACGCCTTCCACTGGTAGCATTTTGTCGAAAGGCTTCGCCTACCAGCCCGTGTCCTGGATATGTTTACTCATGGACAGTTTTACTGCGACTGGCTATTAGATCCTCTTCCTGTTCCTTCTATTACTTTTTACAATGTTAAAATCGGATTGTGCATTTGCTCTAACTGTACTTTCAAATTTGCTGAATATCACTATGACTAAATCATCTGTGTATCTCTATAAAAAGTAAATACCATTTAAATCTTTAATGAGTTCATTCACCGCTTGAATTAGCAATAGCGGGACATAACACAAACCTGCTGGCATGCAGTCGTGGAGTGCGTCAATCAATCTTCATGTCCATCATTCGTGGTTCTGAATATCGTCCATAATCTGCCAATCTGCCTACATATCATGGTCTCATGCACTTATGCAGTTCTAAAAATGCATTGGAATGTCGTATTGCTGAAAACCCACACAATATCCAAAACGACGCAAAGAGCAATTTATGAAAAATGTAGGGCTTTTTCTATCTCCCCAGAAAGTTAGTGAGCTAGTGTTTTGCATGGTTTACCTGCTAGGTATGAATGTTGGCTTCCATATAAAGGGACCTCAGCTAACCTTCTTTCCTTAACGTGAAAATTAACCTGTTTTTATAATGCCCTTAAAAAGATCCTTGATATGATCAGTTTTCCTTGGCTTTGGAATTAAAACAATAGTCATAGTCCTACAACAGTTTGGACTGATTGCTGCTGCTACACTGACTTAAAACAGCCCGACAAGAATCTGATTAATTTTGGTCTTGCTTGCTGTAGCAGAGCCTTTGCATCTGAGTCTGGTGACCTGAACAGAGACACATTCTATCGGCCACAGAAGTTTCTTGAAGCCACCACATTCTTTAGCAGATTACCAGTTCTCCTGAATGTTATCTGTTACCCAGTACCTGGCTGGGATTGAATCCTGGTCTGCGTTACCTGTCAGACTGCCGGGAGGATATTGAGTCTTGAGGAGTACATCCAACGCCTCATGTGGAGTTCTTGTACAACCATCCTCCTTGCTTGGTATGCCTCATGAAATTGCCGGTGTTCTGGTGAGGATTATGGGAAGTTTGGCTTCACCTGTTATACTTTCCACCTGCTCATAAAATACCTACAACAATAATTGTTTCTCTTGCTCAATGAAAACACTGGATTAACTGACGGCATCCCAACATTTCACCCTTTCTCCTCTTCTTCTTAGCTGTTTCCTTCGCAGTTCAAGGTTATTACTCGAAATAGGTACATTCCTGTTTGTGCACTTAATGATGATAGAAATGTTTTCATTGTGCAAAGTCACAATGACAGACCTCCCTTCTTCTGCCACTTTCTATAAAGCTACTAGACTTATTATCGAAGTTTTAACGCTCGGTAAGTGTGAGTTTCGATCTTTCATATACGAGTCGCAGTTTGTTTTCCTAGGATTTCTATAAGCCGTGGACTGTTTATCACCCATTGCACTCCTAATGAAGTGATCAGATATTTTGCAGATGACAATGTGGCCTCAAACCGAGAAGAATTTTATTGACTAAGATATTTATCGGTTCTTCGTGATATGCCATTATTTGATATATTTACCCATTAAAGTAGATCCAAAACCTATATAAATCAACTATTCCCTTCTTCTGTTCAAGGGTGTATGTTCCTTACCCCTATTCCAAACGACTAGATTGATCTCCATTAGGTATTTATGTAGGTAGTCACCTGTGCTGTTCGCATTGCAGCCAACAACCAGTTGTTCATCCA
Organism: Schistocerca serialis cubense; assembly: GCF_023864345.2. Lineage (NCBI taxonomy): Eukaryota > Metazoa > Arthropoda > Insecta > Orthoptera > Acrididae > Schistocerca > Schistocerca serialis. Next base: position 727,024,868 of record NC_064642.1, read on the forward strand.
TGGGCAATCAGCTATCAGTCCTCCCACTTCCTTGGAAGGAGGAACACTGTCGTTGCAAGGAAGGAAGTCCAGTACAATTTCCCTCGTGCTCGCACCCAAACACTATTTCATCCTGATAGTTACTAAGTCACTAGAAAGGAAGTTCACCTTCGGTATGAATGAAATTCCGTTTTTAATATAAAGAGATATTTTGAGGTATTTAGGTTTCTGCCATAAGTCAGCTTATATGCAAGTACTCCAAGCCATGGTACGCCCTCTTTATGTAAAACACGTTCCTGAATGAGTGCTACATCCAACTCCTGTTTTGCAAGAACGCGACTCAAAATGGCAGATTTCACATTTCTGCGTTGCAGGTTTATCTGAAACATTTCCATCCACCAGCTTGCCTCTTCTGATATATTTAATCACCCTGACGGTAACCTGTGAGAATAATAAGTTCGGTTTCTGGTCCTGTTCTCTTACTGCGTTCAGTGATTTCTCAGCGACTTCTACTATTGGGAATTGGCGACTTGATCCTTTTTTCCGGTTTATTTTTATCCCCGTCGATACGTTCTTGCTCTGCGCCTGGAAGTTTGAATCGGGTCTTTGGAGAAAGGTCCTTAAGCAGACAGGATATCCAGTAAAACCTCTTCGCGGTCTTGAATAGTTCCTCTGCAGTCCTGACCAGCAGCTTCACATCTTCCTGTGGATATGTACTGGGCACGGTCCCCCTTCCCCCCCCCCCCCCCCCCCACAACAGATTATGATTAGAGCACCTATGTCCAGACAGACACTCCTGAATTCGGGGCTTTTGCATTCTCCACAAATTTTCAGCGAGGGCCGGCTGAATCAGCTCTTTCAGCTGCGTGGTGTTAACATGTGGGTATTCTATTTGGATTGTCACCATCTAAAAAACCGAAACTGGAGCACTAATTATCTGTTTCCCTGCTTTGTACCTCGGCATTTTCTGTATATAGTTATAAAAAAAAGGATGGTTCAAATGGCTCTGCGCACTATGGGACTTAACATCTGTGGTCATCAGTCCCCTAGATCTTAGAACTACTTAAACCTAACTAACCTAAGTTTGCCTTTAGGAAAAGTAAAGGGACGAGAGAGGCGATTCTGACGTTACGGCTAATAATGGAAGCAAGGCTAAATAATAATCATGACACTTTGGTAGGATTTGTCGACCTGGAAAAAGTGTTCGACAATATAAAATGGTGCAAGCTGTTCGAGATTCTGAAAAAAGTAGGGGTAAGTTATAGGGAGAGACGGGTCATATGCAATATGTACAACAACCAAGAGGGAATAATAAAATTGGACGATCAAGAACGAAGTGCTCATATTAAGAAGGGTGTAAGACAAAGCTGTAGCCTTTCGCCCCTACTCTTCAATCTGTACATCGAGGAAGCAATTATGGAAATAAAACAAAGTTTCAGGAGTGGAATTAAAATACAAGGTGAAAGGATATCAAGGATACGATTCGCTGAAGACATTGCTATCCTGAGTGAAAGTGAAGAAGAATTAAATGATCTGCTGAACGGAATGAACAGTCAAATGAGTACACAGTATGGTTTGAGAGTAAATCGGAGAAAGACGAAGGTAATCAGAAGTAGTGGAAATGAGAACAGCGAGAAACTTATCAGGATTGATGGTCACGAAGTCAATGAAGTTAAGGAATTCTACTACCTAAGCAGTAAAATAACCAAGGACGGAGCAAGGAAGACATCAAAAGCAGACTCGCTATGGCAAAAAAGGCATTTCTGGCCAAGAGAAGTCTACTAATGTCAAATACCGGCCTTAATTTGAGGAAGAAATTTCTGAGGATGTACGTCTGGAGTACAACATTGTATGGTAGTGAAACATGGACTGTGGGAAAAACCGGAACACAAGAGAATCGAAGCATTTGAGATGTGGTGCTATAGACGAATGTTGAAAATTAGGTGGACTGATATGGTAAGGAATGAGGAGGTTCTACGCAGAATCGGAGAGGAAAGGAATATGTGGAAACCACTGATAAGGAGAAGGGACAGGATGATAGGACATCTGCTAAGACATGAGGGAATGACTTCCATGGTACTGGAGGAAGCTGTAGAGGGCAAAAACTGTAGAGGAAGACAGATATTGGAATACGTCAAGCAAATAATTGAGGACGTAGGTTGCAAGTGCTGCTCTGAGATCAAGAGGTTAGCACAGGAAAGGAATTCGTGGCGGGTCGCATCAAACCAGCCAGTAGACTGATGACCAAAAAAAAGAAACCTAAGGACGTCACACATATCCATACCGAAGGCAGGATTCTAACCTGCGACCGTATTATAGTTATCCTCGGACGTGGGAGTAATGAGTAATAGACGTCTCTGTCCCGTCCTCGTCTTGCAAGTGGAATGGGGCTGTTTACCCCTTTCACTCTGACATAGTCTTTTCTTGGTGGTGTTCAGTTCAAATCATTTTAGTTCCCTAGTTTTGTTTTCAGGAAGTTTTGCCTTCCTGTAATTTTCGTTCTCTTAGAAGTGTGCTTCTATTTGCTACTGACAGGTTTTCGACCTGGATTTGCTGGAGCTTCTCAGTGTCGTTTTCCAGTCCTTGGACTGTTCTGTCGTCCGATCCGATTGCGGAACGGCTTCCATCAGCTCAAAACAATAAGTTCGGTTATTCAAAGTATCATAAGGCCCCACAGATTTTGAGTTAATTCATGTATGCTCCACCTTACGGCTCACGAGAACTCGGGATGTATCACATTAATACCAGGGGATACCACATCGGTGTAGAGAATTGATCATGGAGTTTGCCCAATTATCGAATCACATCTTGCGTTAACCTTCCAATAGTGTTTCAAAGAGAAACGCACATATTGTGAAAGGGTCAGTTAGACCTGCTGATAAGGAAAATGTATTCTTGAAAGGCACTTCAAAGTATCTCTTGTAGATGGTTTTCTATGTAGAAAAAAGACATTGGAACTTAACAACATTTATTGAACATAATTACTACAAAATAAAAAGTTGTTTACAAAATTTTAATTGGAAAATAAGTTATTGTCACATGTAACTTCAAAATACTTTTTTGTAGCAAAACACACATTAGAGCTTAAATTTCAACTCTTGTTGCTGAAAACAATTACTATAAAATTTAAATTCAATTACAAAATTTGACTTTGAGGAAACATATTGAACTTAATGTCTATGCCTATCGCATTAACTTATGAAGTTCTTGTAGTACATGTTTGCCTGCTCTCGGCAGTGGAATGATTGACATCTACTGCACTTTTTGTTTGTCTTTCGCTCTTTCTTCGGTACACACTCCTTACATACGCTCCTTTTCCGTTCTTTTGCTCCTGAACTCGTACCTGCAATATTCTCCAAACTAACTTTGATCTTGTTAAAAAATTTTTGGTTATTCTTTCCTCTCGCATTTGTTTTGGTAGCTCATATTCAAATTCTCTTAGGAATAACCGCCTTCTGTACAATTTATTTTGATTGCAATATGGATTGATAAGTAGATAAAACAAACTGGAATTTATTGCAGCAATATCTAGCACGCTACAGAACAAACAAACAGGCCATAGTTTGGTACACCTTTTACAGGAATAAGTGCTGAGGAGTTTATCTGTTGTGTCAAATCCTCCTTTCGGTCTGATGCAATGACATATTACTTCAGCCTCCATATGCCTTTCTAAAGACAAGCTACAGTCATGGTGTTTGATAGAGAGTAATAGAATAGCTTTATTTTCCTTTTTGGCTCGTACGACCAAAGTTACGTCCCTTTGGAACCAAAAGATGATTGAACGTACTGGTGTGGTATTGCTTGGCTGCATTTCGTCCGCAATCTCAGAATTGTTGTTTCTGGTAGTTCCTACTCATATTACATTTTTATTAGAAGTTTCTTGGCCAGATTATTCACTGTAAAGAAATTATCTGTAGTAATGTTTACCTCAGTTTCCTCAGCATTTTCAACAAGCCTCAAAACAATATTTTTTTCTCGTGGTCCATTTTCCAGTTTTTACGTCAGATAACAACCCCAATTTTCCCTCATTTTTTTCTCTGCGTTTTGAAGTTATATACTGCCGGAACGTACGCCTTCCTCTGAATGGAACTAGTTGCTTATCCACTGTGACATATTCGTAAGGAAGAAACAATATAGGCAACTGTTCCACAAACATTTCAAAGTAATTCCCGGTAGCAGCCAGTTTATCATGATGTCGACTAGCTGGTCGATCTTTTTTGTTGTCAAATCTGAGAAATCTGTTTACCGTACGGAAACGCTGAAGTGACATCGTTGCACGAGAAACTGGTGGAGCATTCCTGTTGTCCAATATCTCTTTAAGAGATCCTCCAGAATGCTTGTACACACCAGCTAATATAAGATGTCCCAAGTAAGCCTTCAGTTCCTGACTTGTATTAGGAGTGGAAGTCGCATTTTTGACTTGTGATAACTATCTCATTTCTCTGTTTGTTCCGTTCAAAATCACTGTCATCATCACTTCAGTTATGAACAGTAGGAGTGATGATACTTTCTTTTCGTCAATCCGTTAAAGAGCAAACCCCATAGGCCCTGGAACAGCATGGAAAATGTTTTCACATCGAAAATAAAAATCTAAAACAAAGAAATATAAACTAAACTAGAATTAAATACAGTGCAATAAATTATATTACAAAGAAACACAATAAAACCTAAACCTGACAAAAATTAAAAATATCCTGCATACAAAACGCAAGGAGTTACGCTTGATAGAGGTTTTCATCTCCCTAGACAGTCTACATACAGAAGATAAAAGGGTAACAATGAGAAATCCAGTCCCAGCACCGCATTCTCCACCAAAACTATCACTAATGGCCTGACCGGGTTCCGAATGACAGCCCAGAGCATTAGTGGCTAGACTAAGATACAGTGCAATAATAAACATAGTATACCCATCAAATGCAATTCCGTATAATATAATTATTGTGCTCACCTTGGTGTTGACTCTGTTGGAGGATTTGTAGGCTAATTGTGCCATTACGGAACGTATATACTCTTACAACTTCATCGGTTTCTTTAGACAACGAAACACCGCCGTTATCTACTTCACAATCTCATCAATATCCTCATTCCAGCTTATACGTCATCATCATTACTTGAACCATTAAGAAAGACTAGAAAAATCAGGATTATCGACAGGATCATCTACCATTTCATCATCTGACTCATTCAAAAGCCTTTCTAACTGGTAACCACTTAGGAAACTTCTGCCGATTTTGGCACACAAAATCAGGCTAATGACGTAGTTGTTATACTTGTACCTAGTCCTACAAAAATTAAAATGTGAAATGCCTCTGAACCATTGTGGACCATACAATGACAATCGCATTTATTTCAAATAAAATATTGTTAGAATTCAAACGACAATTTTTGCCTAGGTCTAAACGATTCATTCACAATATGTGTGTCAAAGTTGTGTGTCTCCGAAATTATTTTAGATTTTGAAATAAAACTAAGGATTACCTAACGTCGTGAAGCATATAAATATTAATCGCGGTTTTCTGTTAGTTTTAGTAAACTAACTGAGTCAGTTAGTTCCAATCACAATAAGAAGGTTAAACGGCCAGTGTTTTAGGAAAAGAACTATGGGGAAAGATGCAGGGAGCTGTAGGGGGTTTTCAAACGTGTGTCGTGAGGTTCTTCCAATGAGACCTGTCTGGCTTGGGAGAGCCTGCCAGCAGCTATGGCCAGCCTTACGAAAGGACAGTGACATACGATTAAAATTTGCTTCTGTACTAGGTAATTCTAACACATTATATACTTCTGTGTATATGTATTCCTCCAAATCTCGTCATATTATGTAGGTTTTATTGCCTAATTGGTAAAAGCTCTGCCCGATTTTACGATATTTCGTATTTCGTTACTTATGCAAAATATTTACGTCTGGGGTGGAAGGACCCTTTGGTAACAACTCAACAAAGAAAGTAAATAAGACAGGCGAGATACACTGTAGGCTTCGTTTCCTCGTTCAAAACGGGCAGGTAATATGGCGACCTACAGTAAAGAATATTGGAGTGTACGCTACTTTTGTCTCTCCATCCTGCTTCTTAGAAATACGATGCTGCAGTCGTCCTAATCAGTCTTCGGCTGCGTGGATAATTGGTATGTAACATTAACTACTTCTCATCTACTGAAAGTGCATTCACTCAACCTGAGGGCCAAAAGGTGAGGAAAAGGGTGCTGTAGGTGGTCACTACGGACACGAAAGCAGCAATGAGGCTGAGCCGCACGGTGAGAACTCCAAGCAGGTTGGCCTCTGGGCGTCCAGAGGACACCTGCCGCGCCAGCAGCCGCAGCTCGCGGTGGGCGGCGCCGCCCACACGCCGCCCTTCCAGCAGCAGCTGCGAGCACAGCCTCTGCGTGCGCCTCGCTTCTGTCTCCACACAGTGGGCGGGCACGACGAGTATCGTCAGATGAGCAAGACTGAGGAACATAGTCAGACTCTCCTGCCAGCTACTGATATTACTCATAGCAAGGAATGATGATTTTGTTCCAAGGAAGTATATCTGAGCAGCCATAAACATTGAAATTGATATGAAGTATGTCACTAGAAAAACCTCATGAGCAGAGACAGCTAATTCTGACAATTCACTGAGTTTTGCATGCACTTGTGTGAGACTTCGCACATAGTCTGGTACACTCCAAAGAATTCTAGTGTGTGATCGTAGACTCCCTACGTACACAGACTGTTTCTTTACAGAAATGTTACCATAATATGCTACGTCGTTACTTATATCGCGAACGCAAACATTCAGAAGTGAAAGTCTGTATCTAATCACAAACTGTAAATTTGCAAATCTCAAAAGTGATAAAGAGGTAGCAAGAAAACCGCCCACAGTAAACGCTACACTTAGCCTAAGTTCATGAGATTTAATAACCGTCAACGTTGGTAAGTAGTATGAACAACCGTATAAAAATAGCAAAACCAGTTGTAGTCTTACTATCTTCTTCTCACATGTATTTACAGGACCAATATGAATCGTCAGAAGTTTGTCACATGATACTAACAACTTAGCCATTGTCTCATACTTTTGTGTATTGAGGAAAACATCTGACACTATCGTTACGAACGTCATTGTTGACAAATTCACTAATCTGAAAAGTGATACGACGTTCACTATAGACATTGTAGGGAGCGGTCTGCAGTAGAAGTGCGCGGAGAAATACCCAGATATCAGGTGTGATATGCTGGTGAGAGTTACAATAACTAGATCCGATTTTAATTTCTTCAGAGATCCAGTTTTCGTATCAACCGTAAATGGCATGAGACCAATCAACTTGCACGTGATGTGGAATTGCTTGGTGGCCAGTAGAAGTGTCCTAGTGTTTTCTGGCAGCAACGGGTTAGATACATACGGTGACATCACCTGCAACAGAACAAAAGAACAAAAAAAAAAAATACACAGTACTCATACTTCACAATAGCTCCTACTTTATAAGTAGTAATGAACCGGTTTTCAGATTTCTAGGCCATCGTCAGATAACCTGATTAAATAGGTAAATCACATATCAGCGGCAGTTTATATGAGCAAATTACATTTTGCAAGGATATAGCTAAACAAAAACAATGAATTTAGTAAGCAAGCTATGAATGAACAAGTTTTATGTTACTTTATAGTGAAAGATCTAAAGTATAAGAATGTACAGGCAATTAACGGCACACACTTGAAAATCAGCACAGAGCACTATGTTACATAAACAAAATAGCTAATGTATGGAATGAACATGCACGAAGAAGGGGGAGCAGAGCGGACGAAAGAGTCAGTGGAATGTGGAGTATAACAGTTATACAATTTATAACAAGCATATTATCTAATGCTGAGAAACATATTTACTGGCTGTTACTAATTGGAACTGATAAGCAAATGTTACCACAATGTATAGCGTCGTTTCTCATATCGCCAATGCAAATATTTAAAAGTGAAATTCTGTACCTAATAACAAATCGTAAATTTGTAAATCTGAGATGTCATAGAGAGTTGGCAAGAAAACTGCTGACAGTAAATGATGGACTCACAACAGTGCATAGAGTGCATTACAGTGCCTAATTTATAAGCCGCAATAACACCTATCTTGAAAAATTCTTGTTAACTTTATTTTTCTTTCACCTCTGTATGTGCAGATAATTTTCCGTTGAAAAGTAATTTATAATTCACAGCGGAATTTCTACCACAAAAACGCGTTAACGTTTTTCATTTCTTAGTTTCGTCTCTGAGAGTAAGGATAAGGTACTACAGACGTGTACTCGATCTCACGGAACTCGAGGAACTCACGAGCTTCGAACGTGGTCAGGTGCTTGGGTGTCACTTCTGTTATACGTCTGTACGTGAGATATCTCCACTCCCAAACATGCCTAGATCCACTCTTCCCGATGTGATAGTGAAATGGAAACGTGAAGGAACACGTACACCACGAAAGCGTACAGGCCGACCTCGTCCGTTGAATGACCGCCGACAGTTGGTAATTTGTAGCAGGCAGACATCTGTCTAGAGCATCACACAGGAATTCCAAAGTGCATCAGGATCCACTGCAACTTCTATGGCAGTTAGGCGGGAGGTGAGAAAACCTGGATTTCATGGTCGAGCGGCTTCTCATAAGCCACACATCACGGCGTAGAATGCCAAGCGACATTTCGCTTAGTATAAGGAGCATTAACATTGGACAGTTGAACAGTGGGAAAACTTTGTGTGGAGTGACGAATCATAGTACATAATGTGGCGATCCGAGGGAGTGAGAATGGCGAATGCCCAGTGAACTTCATCTGCCACCGTGTATAATGCCAACAGTAAAATTCGAAGGCGATGGTATTATGGTGTGGTCGTGTTTTCCATGGAGGGACTTGTACCCCTTGTTGTTTCGTGTGGCACTATCACAGCACAGGCCTACACTGTTGTTTTAAGCATCTTCTTGCTTCCCAGTGTTGAAGAACAATTCTGGGATGGCGACTGCTTCTTTCAACACGATCGAGCACCTGTTGATAATGCACGGCCTGTGGCGGAGTGGTTACCCTACAATAACATCCCTGTAATGGGTTGGCTTGCACAGAGTCCTGTCATGAATCCTACAGAAAACATTTGGGATGTTTTGGATCGCCGATTTCGTGCCAGGCCTCACCGACCGACATCGACACCTCCCCTCAGTGCAGCACTCCGTGAAGCATGGGCTGCCATCCCCCAAGAAACCTCCCAGCACCTTACTGAACGTATGCCTGCGAGCGCAATAGTTGTCATCGAGGCTAAGGGTGGGCCAACACAATATTGAATTCCAGCATTACCGATGGAGGGTGCCATGAAATTGTAAGTCATTTTCAGCCAGTTGTCCAGATACTTTTGATCACACGGTGTACAGAAAGAAATAGTGCAGTATTACAGACTAAGATACGTAATCAATCGGGAGTAAGCAGTAGTTAAAACTAAATAACTGCAGGAAAAAAATACGGTACAGAAAAGAAAACGGTCGCCCGAAGGGCAGACTAAACTCATAGAAAGGTCAAAATAGCTTCCGGGTAACTTAAAGGCAAACATGTCCTCAATACCAATGTAAAAGGAACTCCAACGTTAACCACAAACGAAAGCGAATATTAGTGGAAGGAGTACTATGTTTCCTATGTGGAGAGAAGAATATAAAATAAATATGCGTATGTAAGGCATGAGGGATCAAGTACTAATATCTGAGATTGAAAGAGCTTTAGAGGACATGTGATCGAACGAATCACAAGACATAGATAACACTCGCTCGGAGTTTCTGAAGTGACTGCAGGAATTGGCAGCCAAATGTTTCTCCAAATTAGTGTGTGGAATCTCCACGCATTCTTTTGGACTTTCGGAAGAGTATCAGCCACACAGTTCCTAAGTGAACAGGGTAAGTAACTGTGAAAGCGGCTGCACAATACGTCTGACAGATCAGGCGTTAAACTTTCTGACCAAATGAGTAGAAAGAATTTTGTGAACCTGTTACACAGGACAAACGAAACTACGCCACGGCAAATTAGTTCAAGGCTTTTGATATTCCCAAAACAATAAGTACTATGTATCTGGAATGATGGGTAATGAACAATAAGAATGGTAGATTAAGAGAGAAGGGTGTGAGGCAGAAGCACAGTCAACTTCACCACTGTTCACCCCTCAAAGCAAAGAATAAAGAAATTAATAAAAGGCAGATTCGAAAGTGGGATTAAATTTCGAGGTGGAAGGATGTCACACAAGCCTTGAGGCTGATATAGTGGGGTGTGCGTACTGTAAGACCTTTGGTACACACACCATCAGATTATTTGACTTGTTGCTCTAACGAAGTAGGCGAGTGTCAGCAATATGTCTCGTGGTCTTATCATGGAGTGTTTATCTTCTGCCGTTAGGTCAGGCGATAGAAATGCCACTTGCACGCTTAGAGCAGCAGATTGACAGTGACCAACTTTAAACAGAACTTGATTAATTTTTGCACACATTTATGAAAATAATAACAACCATAAACCCTACTTAACTTGATTCTGGATGATATTTACAATTGACAATTTGAAGTTCCTTTGGTCTTGGTAAGTTAATCTTATTCTCACATATCTCTGATACTTGACTAATTGTCTATACATTTATCTGCATGGCTATTTACAGGAATAAGATAATCTTATTAGGCGCAGACTGAAACGTGACTACAGACTAATGCAGACTAATGCAGACTGGTACAGAGTGGTGCAGACAAATGCGGACTGATTAATCGAAGGTTTGTACAGTTGTAATAATACCTCACGCGTTCAGATATCACCGCATGAGTGTGATCCGCGAGGAGGAGAGGTTCTACGCTAGCAGCAATCTCATTGGCTGCGTTACATATTAATACGTGGATCAGCGGAAGCAGTATTTGGTCCGTCTCTAAGACAACGCCATCTCGTAGTGCAGAGGCGGACGAGCGCTGCACCTGCGCTATTGTGCTTAGCGGGGCGCGCTCTAGTGGGAAAGTTGTTTACGCGCTGACTACGCGGAACTATGTACACTACACATGGCTCTCTTCTCTAATAGGATCTTTTTATGTGGTGAACTGTCTATTGACTACACTGTTTGAACTGAGAGTAAATCAAAGAAAGACGAACGTGTTAAGCAGTTGCGGAAATGTGATTAGGGGTAAATATAACATCACAAATGGAGATCACGATCTAGACGACGTGGAAGCACTCTCCTAAAGCAACGTATGTTAATTTCAGGAACAATCTCTACGAATGTTTGTTAGGAGCATAGCAATCTGTGGAGGTGCATCATGGACTGTGAGAAAACGTGATAAGAAGGAAATGGAAGAATCTGAAACTTGTTATACTGAAAGATGCTGAATTTTAGATACACTGATATAAGAATCCAGGTGGTTGCCACAGAATCGACTAACGGAGCAATACACGAAAAATATATTAGAAGATGTCAGAGAACATTCTCTATGTTACTATATGTTAAAAATTGAATGGGACTGCAGGTATGAGAATATCACAATTCATAACTGGTTACGTATGATGCAGATGCCACGCTGTAATGAGCAGGTTGTGATAAAGGAGGAGGTTGGGAAGGGAGGGGAAATCGCATGAGGTCGCGCCAGCCAGTGTGCTAACGACGAAAGTAAAGCAAAAAAAATAAAACACTTTAATGGACAATAACGGTTACTCCACACCAATGGTTTCCTAATATTTTGCTAATCACTGAGCTGTCTTCTCGGTGTCCAGGAATCTTGAATTTTTGTTTAATGTCACAGTCTTTAAATATTTCTTCATTCAGTGAAATGTGACTAAATGGTAGATTTACCATATGAGGAAAATTATTTTCATGATAATTTATTAGTGTTGTCAAAAGCAATAAGCGGAAGAATAAAACTGGCCCAGAGTGCTGTTTATAAACTAAATCGAATTTTCAAACCGAAGCATCTAGTGAGACTGGACCCATCAATGTGTGTAATTTGTTTCGAGTCACGGCAGAGAAATGTGGACTTAACTAGCAGAAAGCATTCAAGACTGAGGATCGTGTTGTGAGAGAGGGATGTATACATGTTTCGAATTACTGCGAGAGTAAGAGGAAATAAAATTCAAATGTAGTAAATAGCAAAGACCTCACCCGGCAGTACTAAAATTTAAATGTATATTGCCTGTATGTAAATGGAGACGAGTGGATAACTGCTGAAGTTCCCTGTTTCAGTCGAAGAAGAAGGCAAAGACTGGTACTACGTTGTAATTGATGTCGAATATCGTCTCACAGCAGGAAATACGAAAGATCATCGTGTATGAGTGTCACTGAAGAACATACTATTCCAGGAATAGTCAAGGAGAGAAATTTGCCCAATAGTGGATGCTAAAAAGCTGATGACTGTTGTAACTGTGGTGCTCTGTTTGACTTCCTAAATATCTCAGACAACCAGTCTCTACTGATTGCATCCTACTGTGAGGGTGTCGAAGTGAATCCACAGCAGAATTTTATATCTCTTTGGCCCGACTGCATAGATCGTACATTAACATAAAATGGTTTCAGTACAAGATACCGTTTGTAAATGTGACCGTAGAACACGAATGGCATGAAGTTATTAAATTGAACTAGTACCTGGAGTGAATTTAAATAACTATGATACGACGACTAGTAGGTTTGAATTCCAATATACACTCCTGGAAATGGAAAAAAGAACACATTGACACCGGTGTGTCAGACCCACCATACTTGCTCCGGACACTGCGAGAGGGCTGTACAAGCAATGATCACACGCACGGCACAGCGGACACACCAGGAACCGCGGTGTTGGCCGTCGAATGGCGCTAGCTGCGCAGCATTTGTGCACCGCCGCCGCCAGTGTCAGCCAGTTTGCCGTGGCATACGGAGCTCCATCGCAGTCTTTAACACTGGTAGCATGCCGCGACAGCGTGGACGTGAACCGTATGTGCAGTTGACGGACTTTGAGCGAGGGCGTATAGTGGGCATGCGGGAGGGCGGGTGGACGTACCGCCGAATTGCTCAACACGTGGGGCGTGAGGTCTCCACAGTACATCGATGTTGTCGCCAGTGGTCGGCGGAAGGTGCACGTGCCCGTCGACCTGGGACCGGACCGCAGCGACGCACGGATGCACGCCAAGACCGTAGGATCCTACGCAGTGCCGTAGGGGACCGCACCGCCACTTCCCAGGAAATTAGGGACACTGTTGCTCCTGGGGTATCGGCGAGGACCATTCGCAACCGTCTCCATGAAGCTGGGCTACGGTCCCGCACACCGTTAGGCCGTCTTCCGCTCACGCCCCAACATCGTGCAGCCCGCCTCCAGTGGTGTCGCGACAGGCGTGAATGGAGGGACGAATGGAGACGTGTCGTCTTCAGCGATGAGAGTCGCTTCTGCCTTGGTGCCAATGATGGTCGTATGCGTGTTTGGCGCCTTGCAGGTGAGCGCCACAATCAGGACTGCATACGACCGAGGCACACAGGGCCAACACCCGGCATCATGGTGTGGGGAGCGATCTCCTACACTGGCCGTACACCACTGGTGATCGTCGAGGGGACACTGAATAGTGCACGGTACATCCAAACCGTCATCGAACCCATCGTTCTACCATTCCTGGACCGGCAAGGGAACTTGCTGTTCCAACAGGACAATGCACGTCCGCATGTATCCTGTGCCACCCAACGTGCTCTAGAAGGTGTAAGTCAACTACCCTGGCCAGCAAGATCTCCGGATCTGTCCCCCATTGAGCATGTTTGGGACTGGATGAAGCGTCGTCTCACGCTGTCTGCACGTCCAGCACGAACGCTGGTCCAACTGAGGTGCCAGGTGGAAATGGCATGTCAAGCCGTTCCACAGGACTACATCCAGCATCTCTACTATTGTCTCCATGGGAGAATAGCAGCTTGCATTGCTGCGAAAGGTGGATATACACTGTACTAGTGCCGACATTGTGCATGCTCTGTTGCCTGTGTCTATGTGCCTGTGGTTCTGTCAGTGTGATCATGTGGTGTATCTGACCCCAGGAATGTGTCAATAAAGTTTCCCCTTCCTGAGACAATGAATTCACGGTGTTCTTATTTCAATTTCCAGGAGTGTATTATGACTGAACCATAAGGAGTTGCCAGACAAATTAAGTATCATCTAGGTACGAATAAGAACAATATAACCTAGTAACCTAGATGGGGCCATACAGCGTTTGTCACTTTACAACGCCAGTCGCTTTCGCCATTTCAGCATGAGGTCATACGATATAATAAACAGCTAGTTTCACGCTCGCTGGTGGCGAATTCAGCGCAAAAGCTGACACAGTCACGTACCACGTGTAACCAAACAGCTCCAAATGCAGTATATATGGACGCTACCACAGGGCTAGCATGAATGAGTTCCAGCCAGCACCAAAGCTGCATCCTGCCAGCTACTCTGATGATCAACAGCCGACAACAGAAACTACGTGAGCGACACCTAAGCAGGTGCGCTAAGAAAAGATAAACAAGCCTTTTGGGTTTCCGGACTGCGATTAGAGGTTTGATTCGAACCAATATTCCTCTATACGTTTGTCATTTCCATTCTGACATGCATCTGAACCTAGAGGTAGGGTTACTGCTATTGAAACTTGTTCCGCTTCATGATTCGTGGCCTGGAGAAACATCGTTAGACGCTCCTGTGTGTTATCTAATCCTAACAGAGTGTTAGGTCTGTGTGACCGTTTGTTTTCATAATTAGTTGAAGTATGACGTACGATAGAAATGTCGTCTGTCTTTTGCATATACGATATGTGGGTTTTCTTACACTAGTAGTAGTCTGTGCTCCCCGGCACACTGTAGACAGGTGTTTCTTTAGCTTAGTATTTCAGATGACCAGAAGGCTAAGATCATCAGTCTCCTATTCACTCCCCCATGAGTGTGCATATGGAGATATTAAGTAATTTGTTGCATGTAAATGGAAGAAAGCGTTTAAAATATTTGCATGCATCAACATCACATTTATATCGATACTGCGAAAGCCGCCGTATGGTGTGTGGCGGAGTGTACCCTGTACCGCTACTAGTCATTTTCTTTCCTGTTCTACTTGCAAATAAAGCGAGGAAAAATCGACCATTCATATGTCTCCGCATGAGGCCTAATTTCTTCGTAGTCCTTCCGCGCATTGTGTGATGGTAGCAGAAGAATCGTCCTGCAGTCAGTTTCAAACGCTAGTTCTCTACACTTTTTTCACTGCTGTTAATCACAAGTAACGTCACCTACCCTCCAGGGAATCCCGGTTGATATCCCGAAGCATCTCCGTAACACTTATGTGTTGTTCAAACCTATTGGTAACGTATCTAGCAGCCCGCCTCTGATCTGCTTCGATGTCTTCCTTCAGTCTGATTTGGTGCGGATCCCAAGCACTCGAGCAGTACTCAAGAATAGGTCTCACTAGTGTCCTATATGTTGTCTCCTTTACAAATGAACCATTCATTGCTAAAATTCTCTCAATAAACCGAATTATTCGATAATTCGTCTTCCCTACCACAGTTCTCCCATGCTACTTCCACCTCATCTCGCTTTGACTGTGTCAAGCAGGACACTAATAATACTGTGTGTAAAAATTACAGGTTTGTTCTTCCTACTCATCCGCATTAACTTCAATTTTTCTACGTTTAGAGCTATCTGCCATTCATCACACTAACCGGAATTTTTGTCTAGTCGTCTTGTATCTTCCTACAAACTTCCACACCTTACCATACAGTACGGCAACATCAGCAGATAATTGCAGACTGCTGGCCAGTCTGTCCACCTAATCATTTAGGCCTATGTATATAGAGTACAACATCGGTCCCATCACAGTTCCCTGTGGCACTCCTGACTACACCCTTGTCTCTGACGAACACTAACCGTCGAGGACAGCATACTGGGTTCTGTTACTTAACAATGGGTAGCTTTGAGGGATAAAATAGTGAAGGCAGCAGAGGATCAAATAGATGAAAAGATGAAGGCTAGCAGAATTCGTTGGGTAACCGAATAGATATTGAATTTAACTGATGAAAGAAGAATAGATAGAAATGTAGTAAATGAAGAGGCGAAAAGGAATACAAAATTCTGAAAAATTGAGATGGACAGAAGTTTCTAAATGGCTAAGTGGGGATGGGTGGAGGACTGATTTTAGGATGTAGAGGCAGATATCACAAGGGGAAGATAGATATAGCCTACAGGAAAGTTAAAGTGGCCTTTGGAGATAGCAGAACCACCTGTATGAATATCAAGAGCTCATGTGGAAAACCAGTCTTAAGCAAAGAGGGGAAAACACAAAGGTGGGCGCGCAGGGAAGCCGCACAGTCCGAGGCGCTTTGTCACGGTACGCGCGGCTCCCATCGTCGGTGGTTCGAGTCCTCCCTCGGGCATGGGCGTGTATGTTGTGCATAGCATAAGTTAATTTAAGTAGTATATAAGCCTAGGGACAGATGACCTGAGCAGGTTGCTCCCATAGGAACGTAACACAAATTTCAAAAAAAAATGCAGAAAGATAGAAGGACTGTATAGAGGGTCTATACAATGGCGATGTACTTGAGGGCAATATTATGGAAGTGGAAGAGGACGTAGATGAAGATGAATTGGGAGATATGATACTGCGTGAAGAATTTGATAGAGCACTGAAAGACCTAAGTCGAAACAATGGCATGGAAGTAGACAAAATTCCATTGGAACTACTGATAAACTTGGAAGGGCCAGCCATCTCTACTATCTGGCGAACA
Source organism: Schistocerca serialis cubense (assembly GCF_023864345.2). Taxonomy (NCBI): domain Eukaryota; kingdom Metazoa; phylum Arthropoda; class Insecta; order Orthoptera; family Acrididae; genus Schistocerca; species Schistocerca serialis. Next base: position 727,041,540 of record NC_064642.1, read on the forward strand.
AGATGTGTGAGAGAGTCGAAATATCCTCAGACTTGAAGAAGAATGCAATAATTCCAATACCATAGTAAGCAGGTGTTGCTAGGTGTGAAAATTACCGAATTGTCAGTATAATAAGTCACGGCTGCAGAATACTAACACGGATTCTATACAAACGAGAGGAAAAGCTGGTAGAAGACGACCTCGGGGAAGATCAGTTTGAATTCCGTAGAAATATTGGAACACGCGAGGCAATACTGACATCTTATAAAACAGGTTAAAGTAAGGCAAACTTATGTTACTAGCATTTGTAGACTTAGATAAAGCTTTTGACAATGTTGACTGTAACACTCTCTTTGAAATTCTGAAGGTGGCAGGTGTAAAATACAGGGAGCGAAAGGCTATGTACAAGTTTTACCGATAACGGAAGTCAGCTACAAGAGTCGAATGGCGTGAAAAGGAAGCGGTGAAGGCGAAGGGAGTAGGACAGGTTTGTAGCCTCTCCCCAATGTTATTCAATCTGTATATTGAGCAAGCAGTAAAGAAAAGGAAAGAAATATTTGGAGTAGGATTAGAAATCCATGGAGAAAAAATAAAACCTTTGAGGTCTGCCGACGAGATTGTAATGCTGTCAGAGAGAGGAAAAAGCCTGGAAGACCAGCTGAACGGAATGGACTATGACTTGATAGAAGGATATAAGATGAACATCAACAAAACCAAAACGAGGATAATGGAATGTAGTCGAATTAAATCAGGGGATTCTGAGGGAACTAGATTCAGGAATAAGACACTAAAAGTAGAAGATGTTTTTTTGCCATTTTGGGAGGAAAATAAGTGATGGTGCTCAAAGTAGAGAGGATATAAAATGTAGATTGGCTATATCAATGAAAGCGTTTCCGAATAAGAGAAATTTGTTAAGATTCGTTTAGATTTAAGTGTCAGGAGGTGTTTTCTGAAAGCATTAGTACGGAGTGTAGCCACGGATGGAAGTGAAACATGGATGATAAACAGCGTAGACAAGAAGAGAAGCTTTCGATATGTGCTGTTACAGAATAACGTTGAAGATTGGATGGGTAGGTCACGTAAATATTGAGGAGTTACTGAACAGAATAGGGGGCAAGTGGAATTTATGGCACAACTTGACTAATAGAAGGGATCGGTTGGTAGGAGACGTTATGAGGCATCAAGGGATCACCAATTTACTTTTGAAGGGAAGTGTGGAGGGCAAAAGTCGTAGAGCCAGGCCAACGGATGAATACACTAAGAAGATTCAGAAGGATGCACGTTGCAAAAGCTATTCGGAAATGAAGAGGCTTGCTCATGTTAGACTATCATGCAGAGCAGAGCTGAAACGAACCAGTCTGTGGACTGAAGGCCATAAGAACACAACATGCTAGGTGAGGGGCCAATGCCGAAGGCTACTCTTTGTAAAATCGAACTGGTATTCCATCCGAACTTGATGATTTATTTCCGCTCAAATCTTTCAGTCGTTGACTGGGTGCCGCGGCAAACTTATCCTATCAATGACTAAATTGATGTGGCAGGAAATTCATCACCCTGATGGACAAAGTTGGCGAAAAATGTACAGAGTGGATGATGGGTGAGGGATGAGTCGGAGGATTATGAGAGGCGCCGAAGTATTCAAAAGCGTCCTGACTTTGTCTTTTGGAGGCTTGTCATTTCTACTGATTTTTCACACTTTTCGTCTGGTCCCTGCATTGATTCTGATTTACCCTGTTATCCTGTGACATCCTGAGTCAAACGACCCTTACTGTTGTTCTATGCTTGAATCTTTAGGCACCCGCCTGTTTCACCTCGTCTGACCTCAAATTCCGAATATAACAATACAATGAGGGGGTCATGATCGCAAACAATATATGCGGCGTGTACGTTAGGAACCTTCAGGTATCCGCTCTCGGAGAGGACAATAGCACCGTATTGGCCGCTGTGCAGTGGTTTTACCTGACGAGTTCGTAGGGAGGTTACGCTTCACGACGAAGAAGTTTGGACGCGCAGAGTGACGCCTCCAAAGCTGCGATAGATGCCACCCATCTGACACTGAGATTCGGCGAGATGGAACGTACTCGCAACGTCCATGACTGCACTTAACACCAAGTCACGTCGTATGATGAGAGAAAGTGGCTAAAGTAGTGCGTTACATACCTTATTACGGAATTGTGTCCATATCCAGGCAAACTGGTTCACATTCAATGTACGTGTTTATAATTTCTTAGATATTGTAAGAAATGTAAATATTTTGCACCTTTGTGCTTCGTCATTTTAGATTCCTGCATTTTGCCACCAAGTGTAGGTCCATTATCACTTCATTTCCTTATTTTACTGCAGTGAAGTGTGATTCATTATTTTATGTAAGTCTGCACGCAATCCGTGCACATTATAAAAACTGGTAGTATGTATGTGCGTCCCACATCTCCCAAACCACTGGACCAATTTTAAACACACCTGGTACACATATTCATTGCTGAGAAGCAACAGTCGCTGAGTTGGGGAGCGGGGTGGGGGTAAGTTCCATCTATCTATTTCAGGAGATATTGTGTCATAAACAATGAGATGCGTGGAAAACTGTTGCATCATGCGTGACGTTTAAATTGATTGCTTCTTTGCTACTCTCCCCACTCCTAACATATTTCGCAGACAGCATCCCCATACGTCGCTGAATGAACCAACAGAGATCTATCACTGTACGACACATATTACTAGAGATATGAAGTCATAAACAGTGATATATATGAAGAACTTAGGCTTCTTGCAAAAAGTTTTAATACATTTATTCATTACTACTCTGACACACTTACAGTCGAGTCAACTTAAGGAAATTCCTGTCGTCTGGTTGTGCCTTTGACAACTTACAGCTACGAGACGCAAACGGCCATAGGCGGAAATAATGGCATTCTGTAGAGCAATGAAGAGGCGTTGCCATGGAGGCTTGTACAAAACAGCGTTGTAGACGTGTGAAGCAACAGCGTCTAGCTTACAGAAACAGTAGGAGACACTAATTATACGTTTCTACATTATGCATATTTCTATGTATGACTGTTTCACATTTTAAAAGACTTTTTCATGAATACGCAGAAATCAAACATTTTCGATATTACGCTACGAATAAATTTCATATTTTTGTTTTCGCTTCTAATAGAAAAATTACAAAATGTATACCTGGGCACTAAAGGTTTTTCACCTACTTGTCTGTAAAACAAAGCTTCAATTTTCCCTAATTGCTAGTGGAAAGTAATTTATTATCGATTTCCTATTATCGTTATATGTCACTCTTTGGACAGCAAGTGTACATTAAAGCAAGCTTTAGAGACGGCTGCTTGTCACTCGGGCAAACCTGTAAGGTGATCGCGGTCGCCCTCCACTCGGTCCCTTTGGAAGCATGTAAGCTTTGCCGATTATACTTCCAGCTTGAGCTTTGTGACCTTTCACGTATTTTAAGGGATGTACTCCACTCAACGTTGTTTGAGTACAGCTTTTACCTTAAGCCAGACAATCTCTTAATCAGAGAACCTTTCATCTCGTTTTCCATTAATCAAATGACCTTGTGGTAAGCGATTGTCATGTCTATAGCTTACAGGCAACATATCCATCGGTATCGAATGCACATGGCTGGTAGTTTAGCACTTCATATGGATCGCAATTGCTCATCTTATTGAAACTTTCGGGACCGAGACAACTTTGGTTGATCAAGATGCCTCTATGAAAACTCATTGCGAAACACGTATTTCAAAAAATTAGAGAGGTTTTATTGAACTAAGGGTACCCTGTGGTCTACGGATAGCGTCTTTGGCTAATAATCAAAACGACCTCGGACCAGGATTCGGTCACAGCCAACGATTGAATTTTCAGTAGAAAAATCATTAGCAATGGCCACCGAAGGCAACAAGAGCGTAGGCAGTCACTCTTCATCAGCCAACGATATTCTCAGCGTGACGGAGGAGGGTTGTGGTGCGAGAAAGCCCCTAAATGTCGGGATAATAAGTAACGATTAACGACATGAGGTTTCAGAAGCCGCATCTAAATACATATTACATAATAACTATGAGCTGGACACTCGGTCAATTAGTGAAAAAAGAGTAATGATGATCATGCCATCGGTCAAAGATTACGGATTAGTCCCCCAAATTCGGAGCTAATTGCAGGGGAGATTAAAATGGGTACTGAATGTGGGAGAAAGACTGAAAAACCAGCTCTAGTGTAACCTTCTCCTAGTTGCAATGTGGCATCTTAAAAGTTTACTTCTGATAGGGAAGGTAGAAAATATTATAATGCTCAATCTGGATATAGTTTGTGGATCAGGGAAGCGAAATGAACGGAAGAAAAGATTTTCTAGTCACACGAATATAGAGAATATCACCAGCATTAGCAAGTGGTATACAGGTCTGGGACTCTGTATTAATAGGACGGCAAGGCCGAATCTGATTTACGCCATCATTAATAGTTGAGATGTACAATCCTAGATTTCAGGATTGACACGGTGCCCCACACTTACAGACTGTTAACCAAGGTCCAAGCATACACAATAGGGTCCCAGATATGTGAGTGGCTCGAAGACAAGTTACGTAATAGAATGCAGTACGTTGTCCTCGACGGCGAGTGTTCATCAGAGGCAGGATTGACGAAGAAAAGAGTAATCGGTCCGCTCTTGTTCGCTACATAAATTGTGTAACGAACTGAGTGAGTAGCTAACTGCGGCTGTTTGCTGATGACGCTGCGGTGTACGCGAAGATGTATTTGTTGGGTAACTGTCAGAGGATACAAGACGTCTTACGAGTAGACCAATGTATTATTTCACGTGGTGAACAGCAGCTTGATCTAAATGTGGAAGTTTATGTAGGCGAGTAGGAAGAAAAATCGTATTACATCCTGGTACAGCATTGGCGGTGTGTTGAGTGCACACTCACGTCGATTAAGTACCTCGGCGTAGCGTTGCAAAGCAATCTAAAATGGAAAGAGCTCGCAAGGACGGTATTAGTTATTGCGAATGGTCCTATTGAGTTATTGGGAGAATCGTAGGACAGTGTAGTTCATCAATAAAGGAAAACAGGTGTAGAACGCCCGTGCGACACATTCTTCAGTACTGTTCAAGTGTTTGGAATTTCCGCCAGTTCGGATTAAGACTGCCGTCGAGGTAATTCAGAAGCTGTATCTGACAGCGATGACTTTGATCAACACATGATTTTACCGGGATGCTTAGTGAGCTACACTGAGAAAATTTAGAAAACTGGTTTTTAGGCTGACTGCACAACGATTCTACTGTCGTCGGGGCACATTTCGCGAAAGGACGACAAAGATAACAAAAATTAGGGCCCTTATGCGAGTGGAACAGGAAAAGATGTGACTAATAATAATACAAGGTATTCTCCGCTATATGCCATATAGTGACTGTAGAAATGTACGTCGACACCGACCGGGTAACCCACTACAATATAGAAGAGGGTAGGGGGAGGGATAGCAAACAGAGTTGTGAGAGAATATGGGCTCGATGGTACTAATGAGACCACAGATAAAGTATTTGATTTTGCAATACGTTTCAGCTGCAAATAATGAACACAATGTTCAATAATCACAGCAGGACTACTACTACATGAAAACGCCTGGAGATGCAGGCCTCTACGGCTGGATTACATCACGGTGAGACAGAGATACCGATATAACATATCAATAATTAACAGTATTGTACGCTTTACTGTTCGGAATTATCATTTCGTAGTGCTGTATATGCCACAAGCTAAATCCGCATGAAATCGACAATGTAGAAGAGATTTTTAAATCTCTTTGAATATGTAATACATCTGCAGTTACTGTTATTTACCCACAGAATAACCGATGAGTTGTACCTGTAAGTTATTATATTTTTGTTGTAGCTCCTGTTTCCAGTAATTTACGGACACTGAAACACTGATCGTCGTGTATGGGACGGTGACAAGTACGCTGTACGTTCGTGAAGTACAAATTATTAATCAAACTTTTCACGAATAACTATATAAGTTACCAACGGATACTTACTGCTTCAACTGAATGATGGCGTACCAAGAAGTGCTATAGAGCTACTTGACTGCACAGTTGCCAGTATCTTGGCGTAAATACGATGCAACTAATGACGTGAAAACAGGTGGCTCCTGCACAGACGTCTCGGTGACGCGTCGTCGATACGCGCCTGCTACTATCTCTAACTAATGACGTCAATATACGCTACCTCCATTACTTAAATGAGCGCAGCTCGTGAGATATCGACAACGGAACATTATGCAGCAGCGTAACGAGTTGACTGCCAAAAACTGAATCGTTGAAAAATGATGTATGTGAAGAATGTGGAGTTTGTGGAGTTACATATTATTTTGACTGCTAGATCACTATTTTCAGCGCTCAGTTTAGCTGTTACATCATGAAACCGTTATCGCAGCATTACTGCAAAGATGATTTAGTAACTAGTATCAACTACAATAAGTGTTTGTCTGTGGGGACTGCGGGAACCGCGGTTTGGTGCCCCCGAGCGTCCGGACGAATGAGGGCATCGCTCACACAAAAAGGATGCTGGAGCACACCTTTCAAACACACTTGATGTTGAATTGTACGGTCACTGGTTTGCTACTTGGTAAGATGATTCGTGTTGTTGTAATTCATTGTAGGCATTGCGAAACTGCAAAATTTTGTCGTTGATCATTCGGTGAGGTAGTTACGTTTTATCGTTAAATTTTAATCACTTCAAGTTGTGTAATTGATATGGACAGTGGGAACAGACTTGCGATACTTGGTTCATTACTAAAAATTTGTTTCTCAGCTAGGTCAGCAGCTAAGAGGCTTCTAACGGAATTTGACCTAGTCACTTAATCTAAAGACTATTACAGTCAGTTCAGTCCCTGTTCCATCAGCTTAATTTCCTAAATGCTTTGTATCACATATACAGGATTCGTTCACATTATAAGTACATATTTAAGTTTTACCTAACATGTATCGCTTGTATATTAAGGGAGCAATGTATTAGTTTGTTTATTTGGTTTCACAAGTCGGTTGTATGATGTGGTATATAAATACCCCCACGAAGTACGATTTCCTAGCTACTGGTTTTGTTGTTTAAAAGCATTAACATGGATGATACTCTACAGCTATTATACGATCTCACCATGCCGTACGGTAATTTTGGCTCTACGAAGAGAGAAATTCCAACACTTTCACATGATATTTCAAATAAAAGATCGCTTTCAGTATTATCAATATTACGTATGCCCTTCTACGAACGCATTTTTCAGGGTAAGTGTGACAGTGTAGCAACTTGAGGAGACGATGTACTTGGCTCTACACAAGTGTACGTGTTCGATGTTTCGTATTTGACCATCACGATTACGAATCAGTGGAGAGCGTTTTTAGGTCGAGTTGCTAAAATACATTCACTATTGCTGGAATATTACAGATTGTTTTTACTGATTTACTTTCTTTTTAATTTGTTGTTTACTTTTGATTATTGTGGCGGAATTTTGATTATTCGTCTGCTGTCGCTTATCTGGTGATTATATATAGAGATTTCGGCGATTTAGTGGAAAGTTATAACCGTATTTCTGTTATCAGTTGTTCGGCTTATGTTTTCAGTGGATTAGTGACCTATACCTAATGCCGTCGGCACACGGACCGTGCTGTCGAACGTTAACGTTGAGCGTGTCAAGTTCACCGTGCTGCTGAACGCTCAGGAATGATACAACTCGTGCATACGGTACGTGGGCTCCAACGTGGTATACGCGATCGCAGCGCACTCCAGCGGCAGTTGAGGGGTGTTTCTAGTTCGTAAATCACACTGTTTACTCTATTGAAACCCACATTTCCTCCATCGTTCATGAAAAGGAAGGTACCATGTCCAATCAATAAGGACACAGGCTTATAAAGGTTCTATTACAAACAGTGCGGTACAAATTTGGAATACTTCTCCGCATAAGATAAACATTATTTCATAATTCCCACATTTTAGTAAAACCCCAAGGTCAGTCTTACTTGATCACTGTTTCTACCCAGTAGCTGAATCTTTGCAACATGTGAATTACGAAGCGTAAAATAAAAAGGAGCAAAATATCTTTATACAAGTAGGGCAAGCTGTCCTGTAGATTAAGCCAATCGAACAAAGTCACCCCTCAAAAAAAAGTTAGCTTATATTTACATAACATCAAATATTATATTATATATTTATATGAGGCTAATAATAAAGTATCAGAACCTAATAAAAACGCGAATGTTAGGAAAAAATATGGCAGTGTCATGATGCGAACCACCGCCCAAACCAACAGAGGACAAGGACGCTACTCATTACGCTATACGAACTTCACACACGCAAATCTATCATATTATGTTACAACGTGCCGAAAACCTTAATCGTAAATATGTTACTAACTGAAATTTAATTATAACAAATTGTACCAAAAACAATACGTTTCGGGTGGATAATCAGTGTGTCGCTGCCTTCAAATAGCCTACTCTCATAATAGGCAAGTTACAATAATTATTTTGCCACGAATATAATGTTTCTCATTATTTTATTGGAACGAATCACACAGTTTTCAACGGGTTTTTCAGTGATTCTCAATTTGCTGGTGCTCAGATACGGCATATATACATATAGGCTTGAAACGAATGCCAATATGGCGCCTCACATTTCTGTACTGAAGGCAGACGGCGTGCGTGTGACGTAGGTGGCGTTGTGCCATCTCATTGGTCAACGCTCAGACGCACGCTCATAATATCTGACATGCCAGATATTGCTCTGCACGTTAGGAAAGACTCCCGATCGAGCTATTCCATGCTATGACGTCAGAAACTCGGCACGCTCAACGCTCAACGTTCGGATGCACGGTCCGTGTGGCGACGGCTTTAGACGTTGCTAGTTTCTTTGGGTCATTCGGTATTCACTACGAGATGAATTGTGTGTATGGCTCGGTCCTCCCGTCAGGTTGATTGGTCGCCATATGCAAGTCTTTTAGCTGATGCCGCTTGTGTGTTCATGATGAAACGATCATGAAGACAACACGACACCCAGTCCCCGAGAGGAGAATATCTTCGAATCGGCCGGGGAACCAAACCCGAGCCCCTAGTATAGCATTTTGCTGCTCTGATGACTCACCTATCGTGGTGGACCTTACGAGATTGAGAGGACGTGTAGCAAGAATCAGTAGTATCTTAGGAGTTTAGATAGGAGTGAGAAATCTAAACTGGTGTGGCAGACTGATGGTGTTGCTTTGAGGGGGAGGGCAGGTAATTCTTAAGTAGTGTTGACAGTGCAGTCTACAAGTGTACCTGCTGTGATGTTTTGTCAGATAACCCTCCAGATTCTACCAACTGTCATGTTGAAATTGAAAAACCGAATGTTGGTCTTATTTGTTTTCAGAACTTGATAAGAATGTTAGCAGCATAAAGGATGTAATAGAGGCCCAGTTAAAGATAAGCTGAATAATTCATTGACTATAACAAGATATAACAACAATAACAAAATAGCTATGACAAGAAATGGCACAGGTAAATTAAGAGACCGAGTAGGAGATAAAGCAAAGGAACATAATGAAAAGTTAGAGGTTACTGCTCGCAGTTTAAGTGAAAAGGTGGAAAGGATTTCAAGATAGCAGCACACTAATATTAATGCAGACGAAGCACATATTCGAAACTTAGAACAAAAGTTAGACTCCTGTGAGGAAACTGCTTCAGGCAGGTTTTATGTCCTCGATATCCAAGGTAGTTGCATTCTGAACGGTAGCAACTCTGTACCAGAAAACAGATTTGTTACTGTAGATTTTTAATGAAGGTGTGAATAGACATCATAAGTCATTACAAGGAGGTTTCCATGTTTTGTTTTATTAGAGGAGTGTGTGAAATCTGAGACAAATCTGTCAGGGAGAACTGATACTATTCCAAGTCAGGAATATTAAAGGAAAGGGTTTACTGAGGCACCTGTCTTGGATTTGGTCTGTATTTGTTATCATACGCTTCTACAGTGATGAGCCACCTGTCACATTACTTGTCAATAAAATGACCTTGTCTTTAAGAGTCTCCACTTTTTTCGGTAGTGTATTCAAGTTCAGTGAATTTATTTATTTTATTACGCCTCTTCCGTTCCAACGGTCACCCACCCCGCTTTACTTTCTGTACGCTATATTCCGTGACCCACCTTTCATGCGGCAGTGCATAGTTCTGAGAACGCTATCTTTTACATTCTGTCCTGCTCCATTTACGAATGATGCATAATCAAACTGTCAAAAGGCTATTTCATGAGCTCTAATTTCTCTGGTTTTCCCATTGTACTCATTTCGTGGAACATATTTGGGAGAAAGCAATGTGTTTTCTTTTTTCAGAAAGAATTCTCTCGGAATTCCAACACTAAATCTGCCTGACATGCAAATCGCTTGTCTTGTAATGTCTACCACTATAGCTTCATGAGCATCGCGTAATACTCTAACGCATACTAAACTAAACTGTGATGGAACTTATTGTCCCTCTTTGACTCTTCTATATACTCCTCTGGATATTATCCCCAACCTTTGGCAGAATCAGCAACGTGCAGCGGGCATGAGGAAGAAGAAGGCCATAAAAACTATCGTGTCATGAAGCTCTGTCTATTGAAAAAATATTCCGGATTGGTCCCACATTCGGGTCCCCAGGAGGTGCTGCCGAGTGGGCGGTGATCATGAGAAAGAGATGGAATAACCAAGGAAAGGGTGACACTATACGAGCCGGAGTGTGAAATGTCGCAAGTTTGAATGTCGTAGGAAAGCTAGGAAATCTGAAACGGGGAAATGCAAATGCGCAGTCCATATATGGAGCGGATCAGTGCACTGAAATGGAAGGTATTTCGGGTCAGTCGACACAGGGTAATATTAGCAGCAATAAAGGAACGTATAACGGAAGTACGATTGGGGAAACATGAGAGAGAATGAGTTACTGTAAAGAAATCAGTGACCGGGTTTGTGTCACTGTATGTGACAGCAAATCAACGCAGACAACGATTCTTCAGGTGGAAATAACGACACCGAAAGCACAAGATGAAGAGATACAGAGAGTATATGAAAATACGGTTATTCATCATGTGAAGGGAAAAAAATGTGATAATCATGAGGAATTAGAACGCGAATGTATGGAACGGAACAGGAGAAGGGGTTCCTGGAGAATGTTGGATAGGTCGCAGAAGTGAGAAAGACAAGTTGAGTCCTGCAAGAGATATCAAATGGTGCTGGCGAATACTCACAAGACTCCCAAACACTCGTTCGACTTATACTTGAGTATTGCTCATCAGTGTGGGATCCGTACCAGGTCGGGTTGACGGAGGAGATAGAAAAGATCCAAAGAAGAGCGGCGCGTTTCGTCACCGGGTTATTTGGTAACCGTGATAGCGTTACGGAGATGTTTAATAAACTCAAGTGGCAGACTCTGCAAGAGAGGCGCTCTGCATTGCGGTGTAGCTTGCTGTCCAGGTTTCGAGAGGGTGCGTTTCTGGATGAGGTATCGAATATATTGCTTCCCCCTACTCATACCTCCCGAGGAGATCACGAATGTAAAATTAGAGAGATTAGAGCGCGCACGGAGGCTTTCAGACAGTCGTTCTTCCCGCGAACCATACGCGACTGGAACAGGAAAGGGAGGTAATGACAGTGGCACGTAAAGTGCCCTCCGCCACACACCGTTGGGTGGCTTGCGGAGTATCAATGTAGATGTAGATGTAGATGTAGATGTAGATGAAGACGAAGAGGTGCACTAAGAAAAGTGCCGGAAACATGGGAAGATTCCATGGTCAGACACAGAGTCGGAATTCAGGTATTGGATTGTAAGGCGTAACCAATAGCAGATACAGGCTCGACTCTTATTTTAGTAAGGATTATATGCAGACTGAAGTTTGAGCCACTCATTCGGAAGAAGCAAAGTAGAAGGTTGCGCGATAGTTCTGTAGTGGAGAATGATAGGACGCTTTTGGAGATCGCTAAGGATGGGGTACTCCTATATAGAATGTCCCACTAGGCAATTCAATTGAAAAGGATTGGACATCGCTAAGAAGGGCAGTCGAAGATCTTAGACTGTCGGACATCGGTACAAGGTAGGTAACTCCGAAGAAACCCTGGGTTACAGAAGAAATATTGAAACTGATCGACGAAAGGAGTAAGTTCGTAAATGTTCAGGGAGAAACAGGAGTACAGCAATATAAATAATTTGATAATGAAAGAAAGAGAAAGTGCACGCCAACCAAGGGAAAATGGAGACAGGAAAAATCTGAAGGAGCCGTAAAAGAAATTACCGTCAGAATGACTGACTCAGCATACAGAAAAGTCAAAATAACTTCCTTGTAATTTAAAGAGAGGATTCAAGGGGAATCTCTTTGTTACACGCAGATAAAACAGCGAATAGTTGGAAAGAGTGTATTGAAGTCCTGTATTAGGGGGGGGGGGGGGACTGCTCTTTGACTTCATAGAACAAGGAACTGAAGTCGATAAGGTTCAAATGGTTCAAATGGCTCTGAGCACTATTGGACTTAACAACTGAGGCCATGAGGCCCCTAGAACTTAGAACTACTTAAACCTAACTAACCTAAGGACGTCACACACATCCATGCTCGAGGCAGGATTAGAACCTGCGGCCGTAGCAGTCGCGCGTTCCAGACTGAAGCGCCTCGAACCGCTCGGCCGCTCCGGCCGGCCAGCTATTTTCTTTTTTTTGTGTGTGTAACTGTGACCTAAACCACGTTGCAGTCATTAGGTACGGATCCTTCGTGTAGCGAGAAGTTGTACACGACTGCTAAACTGGAGCTACTTCATCAATATACTCCGAAAGAATAGCAGTTAGTTGGAAATTATAATATCCTGCCGTTATGTAGACATGAGTGACACCACCGGCAGTCGACCAATGGCGTAAACGCCCAGAAGATGACCCCTACGTCGGGTTGAAAGCGGTAGGCGGTATTATAATAATAAATGCGATTAAGATTGTTTTTGAATAATTGATTAAGCATACTAATATATTCTTCATCTCCACAACCATATTGTCCAAAAATCTAGTTCAAGTGGGCCACCAGAGACGATGTGATCAAACGTTTACTTCGTTGGTTTTCCTAAAATCGAACAAGAGAGGAGCTCAAATCTCGGTCGTGGGACGGTAGTAGAAATCGAGCCCGAGCCAACGTGTGAAGAGTGTGCTGCGCTATTGTCTATGCTAGGAGAACGACTAGCAGTATTTACATCTGGAATGCAGATTGAAATTCGGCGCAATGTCCTTATTGGCCAACTTCGAAGCTAATTAACTCGAATACGTCGCAACATATAAGAAGAAAGGCTATTATTTATATAACAATATTTTTTCATGCCAAACCAAAACTCTGCGTATTACACAAAAACAGCAGCTGCAACAGTGAAGTTTGATAGCGGTGCTAGTTCTGCATCACATGTTCACTTCTGAGTCGGACAATTTTTTCCAAATGATTGGTGACATGGTGGAGTGGTAGAATGCAGAAGTCTACATTTCAGGAGTCAAGGAAACGTACATCCATGAAAATCACCTCCTCGTCATTACCTAAAGAAGCGAGTTGGATAATTATGTCCTGCGCAGAGCGAATCGCGACGATGTTGAAAAGCAAAAACATCCTCTTCATAGCATTCCGTAACCCTTGATCTTGACAGCCATCCAGACCCTCTTCAGGAGATATTACGCTCTTGCGAAGATTTGTCTCTTACAAGCATAATCTGTCAGCACCCCGTCACGAAATTCTTAAAACAAAACTCAACTTTACGTTGCTCGATGACAGTTGTACCTTTGTCTTTTTCGGCACTGGTGAATCCGTAAGTCGCTACAGCCTGCTGTACTTCTGCATGGTAGAGTCGCAATACCACCGCCTACGTTGGTAAACATACAGTACGCACTCACAGACGGCAGATGGCAGTACTAGCATTGCAGGGTATACAATGCGTAGGGGGATGACGCGGAAACAGTGCAGTGTTGTCATATTGCGGAAAAGAAGCGATTTCTTTGGCGTCCAGAGGGGCTTATCATTGGCTTTCAGGCCAAGGATGGAAGCATTTCCGAAACGGCTAAGTCTGTAAACTGAGCTGTGGTTAAAGTGCACGGTGAATGGTAGAGTGGCGCTATGTAAAACCGACCCTGGGGCAACTCTGGTGCACCACTGGCCACAGATCACAGCAGTGAACGAGGGCTGTTGGGATGTGGACGTGCGAACAGAAGAGCAACCGACTGACCGGATGAACTAAGGGGCTACAGACAGTGTCTCTTGAGCGACAATTCAGCGGACATTGCTGCGTTGGACCTCCGCAGCAGTCACCATGTTCATTCACTCCAACTTAATGCTGTTCGTCGGCGACGAAAAACCCCATCGGGACGTCTACTGAGCGGCGACAGGAGGCATATCAGGTGAATCACTTTTTCTGCTCCATCAGGCAGATGGCAGTAGGCATGTACTGCGTGAATTGTTTGAAAGGAGACACCCTGTAACAATAGTCTGGAGGGTCATGTTGGAGGTGAGAGCGTTGTGGTCTGGGGAATGTTTTTGTAGAATCCCCTAGGTGATCTCATCATTATAGAAGCCACAACGAATCAACAGAAGTATGCATCTGTCCTTGGAGCCATGTACACCCGTTTACGCAGTTTGTTTTTCCCCGGTACGACAGCAAGTAACAGCTAGACAATGCAGCTTCCCACAAAGTTCGTAGTGGACATGTTTGATTCGAAAAATACCACGATGAGTTCACAGTATATATCTGCTAACCATACTGTAGATCCAATCATGCTGTGGATCCCGAACCGAGAGAGTTAGCTCAACTGTCCACAATACTGAAGTTAGCATGACTCCCTATTCATAACCACACTGACTCTCTTCCTGAATCTCCTGCAGTGTTCCGCTCTGCTGAAGGTGTTTATTGATGATTCCTACAAGTTAATTTTAATTTTAAAAACCAACAGCCTCAGTTGGCAAAGTTTACCTAGGTTTCAGTCGGGATAACCCAACCTTCTTCAGGGTAAAGGTAACTCACGTTAGTCCATAGTGGACGTCGTCAAGCTGAAACTACAAAACAATAAATTATCGTGAGATTTGTAAAAACTTATATGAAACTGCCTCGGCCCCACTTCGCAACCGCGATGCGGCAGCCACGAGTGCTGTAGTGGAACTGACCGCAGCGTCATGAGGCCCGCCTAGGCGGACACAGAACCTTGCGCCTGCGCGTAAACCGTGTGATGGGTACTTGTGACAAGAAGCGCACCTAACTCCTGAACTCACTAGTAAAGTGAAGTAAAATAGAGGTACAGCTGAGGAAAATGGCGTATATGTTGTCCTGTGCAAAACGTACTTAGATCGACTGTCTTAACATTTATGAATTATTTGCTGATCATGATATGAGGAAGACATCACGTGCTTACAACGTATGGCCTGTCTAGGAAAATTTTGTGCTTAATCACGAAGTTATATCATCTGAGAAGAACTTTGGAGTGAGAAGGTTAATATAAAGCCAAATCGTCATTATTATGACTAGGTCTAAAATTTCTTTTGAGACGTAAATGTTAAGCATTTGCTTAGCTATCGTTACAACGCATGAACATCCTATTGACTTAGCAGACAAATGGTCATGACTGAACTTATGAACAAGTCTACATCTAATCTGTAACATCCGGCAATACGGGCCACATATAATAGTCATTATTAAAGATTAGTATATTTGACCTGAAATGGTCTAGAATCATGTCAAAATAAACTAATGTACGTGCCTGATTGAGCTTCATGACGAAGTTATGGTTATGAGCTACAGAAAAAAAATTGAGGCTGTTGGTTTTTAAAATTAAAATTAATACTTATACTGTTGCAGGGATGCGAAATGTTGAAAATATTTAAATTTTGACAAGTGGTCACATTAATATTTGTGTCCAGTGGATACATTGGGGTAAAGTGCTAAATCCTTCGTTCGGCAAAGGCGGCGATGTGCTTTGAAGAAGACACGTGGATTGGGTGAACACAGCTAGTTGGATAACTGTGAGCAAGCTGACGCCATTGCATGTGACGTTCAATTTCTGTGCACGAGTGGCGGACCTCGGGAAATGTGCTCCTATACATTCAATCATTTCCACTGTGTAGTCTATCTTCTATGTAAGTTTTGCTGCAGAATAGTGTATTTATGTGGGAGTCTGAATATCGTGGAGGTTACCTGTATGCTATTGCCGCTGGATCCATTAAAAAAAAAAAAAAAAAAAAAAAGACGTAATGTGGGCGCGTGAGGAATGTTCTTCACTCCAGCAAGCAATGTCTATGCTGTTAATTCCGCCCGGTACACATAGACACGCCGTTCTCTGCAACTTCTTGAGCTCCTTAGCTGTAACTTCTACTTTATTCCACCCTAAGGTAATAGCGTTAGTTATAAGTCTCAGCATTTCTAGAGACAAGATACAGCATGGCGTATTGTAGAGAGTAATAGAATAGCTTTATTTTGCTTTTTGGCTCGTACGACCAAAGTTACGTCCCTCTGGAACCCAAAGACGATTGATCGTACTGGTGTGGTATTTCTTGGCTGCATTTCGTCCGGAATCTCAGAACTGTTGTTTCTGAGAGTTTCTACCCACAATACATTTTTCTTAGTAGTTTCTTGGCCAGATTATACACCGTAAAGAAATTATCTGTGGTAATGCTTGCCTCAGTTTCCTCAGCATTTTCAACAAGCTTAAAAACAACATTTGGTTCTCGTGGTCCATTCTCCAGTTTTTACGTCAGATAACAATCACAATTTTCCCTCATATTTTTCTCTGCGTTTTGAAGGTATATCCTGCCGGAAAGTACGCCTTCCTCTGAATGGAACCACTTGCTTATCCACTGTGACATCTTCGTAAGGAACGAACATTATGGGCAACTGTTCCAAAAACATTTCAAAGAAATTCCTGGTAGCAGCCAGTTTATCATAATGTCGACTAGCTGGTCGATCTTTTCTGTTGTCAAATCTGAGAAATCTGTTGACTGTATGGAAACGCTGAAGTGACATCGTTGCATGAGAAACTGGCGGAGCATTCATGTTTTCCCATAGCTCTTTAAGAGAGTCTCCAGTAGGTTTGTACAAACCAGCTAATATTAGATGTCCCAAGTAAGCCTTCAGTTCCTGACTGAGTGGAAGTCGCATTTTTGACTTGTGATACCCATCTCATTTCTCTGTTGGTTTCATTCAAAAACACTGTCATCCTGTCTTCAGTTATGAACAGGTAGTTTCGTCAATCCGTTAAAGAGCAAACCCCATAGGCCCTGGAATAGGATGGAAAATTTTTTCACATCTAAACGAAAAATCTAAAACAATGAAGAATAAAGCAAACTAGAGTTAAATGCAATGCAATAAAATAAATTTCAAAGAAACACAATAATACCTAAACCTGACAATAAGTAAAAAGTAAAAATATAGTGCTTACAAACCCCAAGGACTTTTGCATGATAGAGGTTTTCATCTCCTTAGACAGTCTACACAGAGAAGGTAAGAGGATAACATGTCCCAGCATCGCGTTCTCCACCAAAACAATCACTAATGGCTGGGTCGAGTTCCGAACCCAGAAACACAACTATGACAACCAAGCGCATTAGTCTCTAGACTATGACGCAGTGCAGTAATAAACATAGTATTCCCATAAAATACAATATCGTATAATATATGTATTACGCTCACCTTGCTGTTGACTCTGTTGGAGGATTTGTAGGTTTATTGTGCCATTACTCCTCCATCTACATCTGTTTCTTTAGACAACGATACACCTCCTTTTTCTGCTTCACAATCACATCAATATTCTCACTTCCAGCTGATACGTTATCATCATCACTTGAACCATCAGAAAAATCAAGAAAAATCAGGATTAACTTCAGAATCATCTACCATTTCATCATCTCACTCATTCAAAAGCCTTTCTAACTGATAACCACTTAGGAAACTTCTATCCATTTCGGTACACAAAATCAGGCTAGTGACATAATTGTTATATTTGTACCTAGTCTTCCAAAAAAAAAAAAAATGTGAAATGCCACTGAACCATTGGTGGATCATACAATGACAACTGCATTTTATTCAAATAAAATATTGTTAGAATTCAAACGACAGTTTTTGCCTGAGTCTAAATGACCCATTGACAATGTGTGTGTCCAAGTTGTGTGTCTGCGAAATTATTTTGGAACTTGAGATAAAACTGAGGATTACGTGACGTCCTGTTAGGGTATAAATATTAATCGCGGTTTTCTAGTAATTTTTTAAACTAACTGAGTAAGTTAGATCCATTCACAGTAAGAAGGATGAACGGCCAGTGTTTTAGCAAAATAACTATGGGAAAAGATGCAGGGAGCAATAGGGGGTGTTCAGACGTGTCGTCAGGTCCATCCAATGAAACCTGCCTGGCTTGTTGGAGCTTGCCAGCAGCCATGGTCAGCCTTACGACAGGACAGTGACATACGACTAAAATTTATTTATGTACTAGTCAATTCTAACACATAATGTACATCTGTGTATATGTATTCCTCCAAATCTCGTCATATTGTGTAGGTTTTATTGCCTACTTGGTAAACGTTCTGCCCCAGTTTACGATATCTCATATTTCGTTACTTATACAAAATATTTACGTCGGGGATGGAAGTACATTTTGGTAAAAACTCAACAAACAAAGTAAATAAGAAAGGTGAGATACACTGTAGGTTTGATTTAACATAGGAGTGTACGCTACTTCTGTCACTCCATCCTGCTTCTCAGAAGTAAATCCGATGATCCAGCCGTCCTAACCAGTCTTCGGTTACTGGGTAATGGGTATGTAACATGAACTACTTCTCATCTACTGAATGTGCGTTCATTCAACCTGAGGGCCAAAAGGTGAGGAAAAGGGTGCTGTAGGTGGTCACTATGGACACGAAAGCAGCAATGAGGCTCAGCCGCACGGTGAGAACTCACAGCAGGTTGGCCACTGGGCGTCCAGAGGACACCTGCCGCGCCAGCAGCCGCAGCTCGCGGTGGGCGGCGCCGCCCACACGCCGCCCTTCCAGCAGCAGCTGCGAGCACAGTCTCTGCGTGCGCCTCCCTTCTGCCTCCACAAAGTGGGCGGGCACGACGAGTATCGTCAGATGAGCAAGACTGAGAAACACATTCAGATTCCCCTGCCAGCTATTGATGTTAATCATAGCTAGGTACGATAATTTCGTTCCAAGAAAGTATACCTGAGCAGCCATAAACATTGAAATTGATATGAAGTATGACACTAGAAAAACTTCATGAGCAGAGACCACTAATTCTGACAATTCGCTGAGTTTTGCGTGCACTAGTGTGAGAGTTCGCACATAGTCTGGTACACTCCAAAGAATACTAGAGTGTGATCGTAGACTCCCTCTGTACACAGACTCTTTCTTAAGAGAAATGTTACCATAATATGCTACGTCGTTCCTTATATCGCGAACGCAAACATTCAGAAGTGAAAGTCTGTGCCTAATCACAAACTGTAAATTTGCAAATCTCAACAGTGATAAAGAGGTAGCAAGAAAACCACCCACAGTAAACACTAGGCTCAGCATATGGTCCTGAGAGTTACTAATAGTGAACAATGGTAAGTAGTATGATCAACCATAACAAAATAGCAAAACCAATTGTAGCCTTACTATCTTCTTCTCACATGTATTTACAGGACCAATATGAATCATCAGAAGTTTGTCACATGATGCTATCAACTTAACCATAGTCTCACACTTTTGTGTATTGAGGAAAACATCTGACACTATCGAAACGAACGTCATTGTTGACAAACTCACGAACATGAAAAGTGATATGAAGTTCACCATCGACATTGTAGGGAACGGTCTGCAGTAGAGGTGCACGGAGACACACGCAGAAATCATGTGTGATACGCTGGCGAGGGTTACAGTGACTAGATCCGATTTTAACTTCTTCACAGATCCAGTTTTCGTATCAACCGTAAATGGCATGAGACCAAGAAACTTGCATGTGAAGTGGAATGCCTTGGTGGCCAATAGAAGTGTCCTAGTGTTCTCTGGCAGCAACGGGTTAGATTCATGCGCTGACATCACCTGCGAAAGGGAAGAAGATAAAAAATACACTGTACTCGTACTTCATAATAACACCTATTTTATAGGTAGTAATGAACCGGTTTTTAGATTTCTAGGCCATCGTCAGATAACCTGATTAAATAGGTAGGTCACATATCAGCGGCAGTTTATAGAAGCAAATTACATTTTGCAAAGATATAGGTAACAAAAACGCAACTACAATGAATTTAGTAAGTATGCTATGAATGAACATGTTTTAAGTTACTTTATAGTGAAACATCTAAAGTATAAGAATGTACAGGCAATAAACTGCACACACTTGAGAATCGGCACAGAGCACTGTTACATAAACAAAATAACTAATGGAATGAACATGCACGAAAAAGGGGGAGCAGAACGGACGAAAGAGTCAGTGGAATGTCTAGGATAACAGTTACACAATTTAAAACAAGCATATTATCTAATGTTGAGAAAAATATTTACTGGCTGTTACTACTTGGAACTGATAAGCAAATGTTACCATAATGTGCAGCGTCGTTTCTCATATCGCCAATGCAAATATTTAGAAATGAAATTATGTACCTAATAACAAATCGTAAATTTGTAAATCTGAGATGTCATAGAGAGTTGGCAAGAAAACTGCTCACAGTAAATGATAGACACATACAATGCGCAGTGTGCATTACAGTGCCTAATTTATAAGCCACAATAATAACTATCTTGAAAAATTCTTGTTAACTTTATTTTTCATTCGCCTCTGTATGTACAGATAAGTTTCTGTTGAAAAGTAATTTATAATTCACAGCGGTATTTCTATCACAAATAACGCGTTAACATTTTTTGTCTCTTACATTCGTCTCTGAGAGTAAGGATAAGTTTTTACAGACGTACAATCGATCTGTTAGACTGCGCGAGAACCCACTTTTAAAGAGGCAGCACGATCTGTTCGTTTTAATACTCAAGGGCATGGAAGACTACCAAAACACACTAGGAATATATTTCTCGATATAGTGATTTAGGTGTTCTAAATTTAACTGAAACTGCAGTAGGACTTCCCGAGTTCCTATATTCCTATGATCCTCTCACAATGCACCGGGAGTCTTAGACCCACAGAAGAGTAGGCTGAAATTTAAGAGAATCGTCAGGAACAATCAAAGTACAGCGAGGTGAGATCTAGGTACGTTGAGAAGCCATGATGTTTCGACGCTGTCTGGGGTACTGAATGTCATGTTCAGTTAAAGGGGAACTGACATATCTAAAAATTATAATCATATAACCTGGACACACAAATATTGGTACAGGTAAAATGTAGGCAATGAAGATGTGGATTAGAATCCAAAACTACTCCAGCTGACAGATGAAAGGAGAAAGTACACAAACGATCAGGTACACTCTGTGATCAAAAGTATCCGGACACCCCCAAAAACATACGATTTTCGTATTACGTGCATTGTGCTGCCACCTACTGCCAGGTACTCCTTATCAACGACCTCAGTGGTCATTAGACAACGCGAGGGAGAAGAATGGGGCGCTCCGCGGAACTCACGAGCTTCGAACGTGGTCATGTGCTTGGGTGTCACTACTGTCATACGTCTGTACGTGAGATATCTCCACTCCTAAACATCCCTAGGTCCACTCTTTTCGATGTGATAGTGAGACGGAAACGTGAAGGAACACGTACAGCACAAAAGCGTATAGGCTGACCTCGTCCGTTGACTGACAGAGACCGTCGACAGTTCGCAATGTGTAGTACGCAGACATCTGTCTAGACCATCACACAGGAATTCCAAAGTGCATCAGGATCCACTGCAACTACTACAACAGTTAGGTGGGAGGTGAGAAAACTTTGATTTCTTGGTCGCCGGTAAATACCAAACGACGCCTCGCTTAGTATAAGGTGCATAAACATTGGACAATTGAACAGTGGGAAAACGTTTTGTGGAGTGACGAATCATGGTACACAATGTGGCGATCCGAGGGTGTGAATATCGCGAATGCTCAGTGAACGTCATCTGCCAGCGCGTGTAATGCAAACAGTAAAATTCCGAGGCGGTGGTGTTATGGTGTGGTCGTGTTTTCCATGGAGAGAACTTGCACCCCTTTTTGTTTTGCGTGGCACTATCACAGCACCGGCCTACACTGATGTTTTAAGCATCTTCTTGCTTCCCAGTGTTGAAGAGCAATTATGGGATGGCGACTGCTTCTTTCACTACGATAGAGCACCTGTTCATAATGCAATCCTGTGGCGGAGTGGTTACCCCACAATTACATCGCTGTAATGGGTTGGCTTGCACAAAGTCCTGTCGCGAATCCTACGGAAAACCTTTGGGATGTTTTGGAACGCCGTCTTCGTGCCAGGCCTCACAGACCGACATCGATACCTCTCCTCAGTGCACCAGTCCGTGATGAATGGGCTGCCATTCCCCAAGAAACGTTGCAGCACCTCACTGAACATATGCCTGCGAGCGCGGTAGCTGTCATCGAGGCTAAGGGTGGGCCAACACAATATTGAATTCCAGCATTACCGATGGAGGGTGCCATGGACTTGTAAGTCATTGTCAGCCAGGTGTCCGGATACTTTTGATCACACAGTGTACGGAAGAAAATTGTGCAGTATTACAGATCAATAATAAATGAAAAGCACCAAACTGGTTTTTTTCATTTATTATCATAATGTTGTTTTACCAAGAACCGACGGAAGATTCTGTTAATACGATTACAGACTAAAATACGTAATCAATCGGGAGTAAACAGCAGTTAAAAAGAAATGTCTGCAGGAAAAATTACGGTACAGAAAAGAAACCGGTCGCTCGAAGGGCAGACTCAACTCATAGAAAGGTCAAAATAGTTTCCGGCTAACTTAAAAGCGAACATGTCCACATTACCAATGTAAAACGAACTCCAACGTTAACCACAAACGAAAGCGAATATTAGTGAAAGGAGCACTATGTTTCTTATGTTGATAGAAGAATATAAAATAGATATGCATATGTAAGGCATGAGGGATCCATTATTAATATCTGAGACTGAAAGAGCTTTACAGGACATGTGATCGAACGGATCACAAGGCATAGATATTACACGTTCGTAGTTTCTGAAAATGGTTCAAATGGCTCTGAGCACTATGGGACTCAACTGCTGTGGTCATAAGTCCCCTAGAACTTAGAACTACTTAAACCTAACTAACCTAAGGACAGCACACAACACCCAGCCATCACGAGGCAGAGAAAATCCCTGACCCCGCCGGGAATCGAACCCGGGAACCCGGGCGTGGGAAGCAAGAACGCTACCGCACGACCACGAGATGCGGGCTGTAGTTTCTGAAGTGACAGCAGGAATTGGCAGCCAAATGTTGCTCCAAATTAGTGTGTGAAATCTCCAGGCAGTCTTTTGGACTTTCGGAAGAGCGTCAGCCATACTGTTCCTAAGTGAACAGGGTAAGTAAGTGCGAGAGCGGATGCACATTCGACTGACAGATCAGGCGTTAGACTTTCTGACCAAATAAGTAGAAAGAATTTTGTGAACCTGTTACACAGGACAAACGAAACTACGCCACTGCATCGTGGTGCAAGGCTTTTGATATTCCCAAAACAATAAGGTGATATATATGGAATGACGAATAATGAACAATAAGAATAGTAGAATAAGAGAGAAGGGCGTGAGGCAGGAACACAGTGAACTTTACCACTGTTCAACTCTTAAAGTAAAGAATTAACGTCCGCAACTCGTGGTCGTGCGGTAGCGTTCTCGCTTCCCGCGCCCGGGTTCCCGGGTTCGATTCCCGGCGGTGTCACGGATTTTCTCTGCCTCGTGATGACTGGGTGTTGTGTGATGTCCTTAGGTTAGTTAGGTTTAAGTAGTTCTAAGTTCTAGGAGACTGATGACCATAGTTGTTAAGTCCCGTAGTGCTCAGAGCCATTTGAACCATAGTGCCCAGAGCCAAAGAATTAGCGAAATAAATAAAAGGAAGATTCTAAAGTGGAATTAAATTTCGGGGTGGAAGGATCTCGCACAAGACCTGCGGCTGACATAGCTCTAGTCTCTAATAGGATCTTTTTTATGTGATGAACTGTCTTTTGACTACACTGTTTGAACTGATAGTAAGTCAAAAAAGACGAACGTGTTAAGCAGTTGCGGAAATGTGATTAGGGGCAAATATAACATCGAAAATGGGGATAACGATGTGGACGAAGTAGAAGCATTCTGCTAAAGCAAGTACACTAGTATCGAACTATATCAATTTGAGGAACAAATCTCTACGAATGTTTGTTACGAGCACAGCGATCTGTGGAGGTGCATCCTGGACTGTGAGAAAACTTGATAAGAAGGAAATGGATGAGTCGGAAACTTGATATACTGAAAGATGCTGAATACTAGAGTGATATAAGAATCTAGGTGGTTGCCATAGAAACAACTAACTGAGCAATATACGAAAAATAGATTAGAAGATATGAAGATATTTAATCAAATATCAGAGAACATTATCTACGTTAGTATACGATAAAAATTGAAGGGGACTACAGGGATGAGAATAACACAATAACTGGCTACGTATGGTCCAGATGCCACGCTGTAATGAGCAAGTTGTGACAAGGGGGCGGGTTGAGGAGGGTGGGTAAATCCTATGAGGTCGCGCCATCCAGTGTGCTGACGACCAAACTAAAGAAAAAAAAAAAGTAACCCTTTTATGGATAATAATGGGAACTCCATACCAAATGTTTCCTAATATTCTGTGCTGTCTCCTCAGTGTCCAGGAAACATGAATTTTTGTTTAGTGTCACAGTCTTTAAATATTTCTTCATTCAGCCTCTAAATGGTAGATTTATCGAATGAGGAAAATGATTGTTATGATAATTTATCACTGTTGCCAAAAGCAATAAGCGGAAGAGTAAATCTGGCCCAGAGTGCTGTTTATAAACTATATCTAGTTTTCAAAGCGAAGTATCTAGTGAGACTGAACCCATCAATGTGTGTTATCCGTTTCGCCTCACGGCAGAGGAATATGAACTTAACTAGCAGAAAGCATTCAAAAATGAGGATCGTTTTGTGAGAGAGGGATGTACGCACGATTCGAATTACTACGAGAGTTGTTGTTGTTGTTGTGGTCTTCAGTCCTGAGACTAGTTTGATGCAGCTCTCCATGCTACTCTATCCTGTGCAAGCTTCTCCATCTCCCTGGACCTACTGCAACCTACATCCTTCTGAATCTGCTTGGTGTATTCATCCCTTGGTCTCCCTCTACGATTTATACCCTCCACGCTGCCCTCCAATACCAAATTGGTGAGCCCTTGATGCCTCATAACATGTCCTACCAACCGATCCCTTCTTCTAGTCAAGTTCTGCCAAAAACTTCTCTTCTCCCCAACACCTCATCAGTTATGTGATCTACCCATCTAATCTTCAACATTCTTCTGTAGCACCACATTTCGAAAGCTTCTATTCTCTTCTTGTCTAAGCTATTTATTGACCATGTTTCACTTCCATACATGGCTACACTCCATACAAATACTTTCAGAAACGATTTCCTGA
Organism: Schistocerca serialis cubense; assembly: GCF_023864345.2. NCBI lineage: Eukaryota > Metazoa > Arthropoda > Insecta > Orthoptera > Acrididae > Schistocerca > Schistocerca serialis. The sequence goes on from NC_064642.1 coordinate 727,067,080, forward strand.
CACATAAATCAATACTCGATGTTAACAAATTTCTCTTCTTCAGAAACGCTTTCCTTCCCATTGGCAATCTCCATTTTATATCCCCTCTACTTCGACAATCATCAGTTACTTTGCTCCCCAAATAGCAAAACTCCTTTACTAATTTAAGTGTCTCATTTCCTAATCTAATACCCTCAACATCACCCGACTTAATTCGACTACATTCTACTATACCCGTTTGGGTTTTGTTGATGTCCATCTTATATCCTCCCTTCAAGACACCATCCATTCCGTTCAACGGCTCTTCCAAGTCCTTTGGTGTCTCTGACAGAATGTCACCGGCGAACCTAAAAGTTTTTATTTCTTCTCCATGGATTTTAATACCTACTCCGAAGTTTTCTTTTGTTTCCTTCACTGCTTTCTCTAGGTCTACAAATGCTAGCTTCTAAGATAAGCTGTAAGGTCAGTATTGCCTCACGTGTTCCAATATTTCTACGGAATCCAAACTGATCTTCCCCGAGATCGGCTTCTACCAGTTTTTCCATTCGTCTGTAAACAATTCGCGTTAGTATTTTGCAGCCGTGACTTATTAAACTGATAGTTCGGTGATTTTCACATCTGTCAACACCCGCTTTCTTTGGGATTGGGATTATTAAGTTCTTCTTTAGGTCTGAGCGTATTTCGCCTGTCTCATACATCTTGCTCACCAGATGGTAGAATTTTGTCAGGACTGGCTCTCCCAAGGCCGTCAGTATTGTAATGGAATGTTGTCTACTCCTGGGGCCTTGTTTCGACTCAGGTCTTTCAGTGCTCTGTCGAACTCTTCACACAGTATCATATCTCCCATTTCATTTTCATCTACATCCTCCCCCATTTCCATAAAATTGTCCTCAACTACATCGCCCTTGTATAGACCCTCTATATACTCCTTCCACCTTTCTGCTTTCCCTTCTTTGCTTAAAACTGAGTTTCCATCTGAGCTCTTGATATTCATACAGATGGTTCTCCTTTCTCCAAAGGTCTCTTTAATTTACCTGTAGGCAGTATCTATCTTACCCCTAGTGATATATGGCTCTACATCCTTACATTTATCCTCTAGCCATCCCTGCTTAGCCATTTTGCACTTCCTGTCGATCTCATTTTTGAGACGTTTGTATTCCTTTTTGCCTGTTTCATTTTCTGCATTTTCATATTTTCTCCTTTCATCAATTAAATTCAACATTTCTTTTGTTATCCAAGGATTTCTACTAGCCCTCGTCTTTTTACCTACTTGATCCTCTGCTGCCCTCACTACTTCATCCCTCAAGGCTACCCATTCTTCTTCTACTGTATTTCTTTCCCCCATTCCTGCCATTTGTTCCCTTACGCTCTCCCTGAAACTCTGTACCACCTCTGGTTCTTTCAGTCATCCAGCTCCCATCTCCTTAATTTCCCACCTTTTTGTTCTTCAGTTTTAATCTATAGTTCATAACCAATAGATTGTGGTCAGAATCCACATCTGCCCCTTACAGTTTAAAACCTGGTTCCTAAATCTCTGTCCTATCAGGGTTCTTCCATGTAAGAGGAAATAAAATTCAAATGTAGTACTACAAGCAGTACTACAATTTAAATGCATATGGCCTGGAGGTAGATGGAGGCACGTGGATAACTGTTGAAATTCCTTGTTTCAGTCGAAGAGGCAGGTAAAGACTGATACTACGTTGTAATGGAAGTCGAATATCGTGTCACAATAGGAAATACGGAAGATCATCGTGTATGAGTGTCACTGAAGATCATACTATACCAGGAAAAGTGAAGGAGAGAAATTCACCCAATAGTGGATGCTAAATAGCTGATGACTGTTGTAATTGTGGTGCTCTGTTTGACAACCTAAATGTGTCAGACTACTAGTCTCAAAGTATTAGAGTCGTTAGTCGCTTCATAGCTTAAGAGAATTACAGCTTGGTCCGAAGCAGCCTTCCTCCTGCCGACGGTGGGTGACGTCAGCAGCTCGGTCAGTATGTGTGCCTTCTTCTCCCCTTGGCCCGACTGCATAGATCGTACATTAACATAAAATAGTTTCAGTACAAGATTATGTTCCTAATGTGACTGTAGAACACGAATGGCATGAAGTTATTAAACTGAACTAGTAACTGGCGTGAGTTTAAATACCTATAATACCACGACTAGCAGGTTTGAATTCGAAAATATCATGACCGAACCATAAAGAGTTGCCAGACAAATAAAGTATCATCTAGACACGAAAGAGAACAATAATACCTAGTAACCTAGATGGGGGATACAGCGTCTGTTGCTTTAAAACACCAGTCGCTTTCGTCATTTCAGCATGAGGTCATACGAAATAATAAACAGCCAGTTTCACGCTCGCTGGTGGCGAATTCAGCGCAAAAGCTGACACAGTCACGTACCATATGTAACCAAACAGCTCCAAGTGCAGTATATATGGACGCTACCAGAGGGCCAGCATGAATGAGTTCCAGCCAGCAGCAAAGCTGCATCCTGCCAGCTACTCTGAGGATCAACAGCCGACAACAGAAACTACGTGAGTCACAACTAAGCAGGTGCGCTAAGAAAAGATAAACAAGCCTTATGGGTTTCCGGACTGCGATTAGTGGTTTGATTTGTACAAATATTCCTCTATACGTTTGTCATTTCCATTGTGACATGCAACTGAACCTAGAGGTAGAATTACAGCGATAGAAACTGGTTCCTCTTCATGATTCGTGGCCTGGAAAAACATCGTCAGACGCTCCTGTGTGTTATCTAATCCTAAGAGAGTGTTAGGTCTGTGTGACGGTTTGTTTTCATAATTAGTTGAAGTATCACGTAGAACAGAAATGTCGTCTGTGTTTTACATATACGGTACGTGGGTTGTCATACACTAGTAGTTAGCTAGTGTCTGTGCTTCTCAGCACACTGTAGAAAGGTGTGGCTTAATATTTTAGAAGACCAGAAAGCTAAGATCATCAGTCTCCTATTCACTCCCCCCATGAGTGTGCAAGCTGAGATATTGAGTAATTTTTGCATGCAAATTGAAAGAAAGCGTTTAAAATATTTGCATGCATCTACATCACATCTACATCGATACTCCGAAGGCCGCCGTATGGTGTGCGGCGGAGTGTAGCCCTACCCTGTACCGCTAGTAGCCATTTCCTTTCCTGTTCTACTTGCAAATAAAGCGAGGAAAAAGCGACCATTCATATGCCTCCGCATGAGGCCTAATTTCTTGTATCTTCTCATCGTAGTCCTTACGCGCATTGCTTGATGGTGGCAGTACAATCATCCTGTAGTCAGTTTCAAACGCTGGTTCCCTACATTTTTTTCACTGCTGTTTCTCAAAATGAACGTCACCTACCCTCCAGCGATTTCCATTTGAGTTCTCCAAGCATCTCCGTAACACTTATGTGTTGTTCAAACCTATTGGTAACGTATCTAGCAGCTTGCCTCTGATCTGCTTCGATGCCTTCCATCAGTCTGATCTGGTGCGGATCCCAAGCACTCGAGCACCATTCAAGAATATGTCACACTCGCGTGCTGCATGATGACTCCTTTGCAGGTGAACCACTCATTGCTAACATTCTCCAAATAAACCGAATTAGACGATTCGTCGTCCCCACCACAGCTCTCACATGCTCCTTCCACCTCATCTCGGTTTGCCTGTGTCAAGCAGGACGCTAGTAATACTGTGTGAAAAAATTACAGGTTTGATCGTCCTACTCATCCGCATTACCTTAAATTTTTCTACGTTTAGGGCTAGCTGCCATTCATCACACCAACCGGAAATTTTGTCTAGTCGTCTTGTATCTTCCTACAGTCACTCAAGTACCACACCTTACCATACAGCACGGCATCATCAGCAAATAGCCGCAGACTGCTGGCCAGTGTGTGCACCAAATCATTTAGGCCTATGTATAGAGAGAACAACAACGGTCCCATTACATTTCCCTGCGGCACTCCTGACTACACTCTTGTCTCTGATGAACACTCACCGTCGAGGACAACATACTGGGTTCTGATACTTAAGAATGGGTAGCACTGAGGGATGAAATAGTAAAGGGAGCAGAGGATCAAATAGATAAAAAGTCGAGGGCTAGTAGAAATCATTGGGTAACCGAATAGATATTGAATTTAACTGACGAAAGAAGAAAATATAGAAATGCAGTAAATGAATCAGGCGAAAAGGAATACAAAAGTCGCAAAAAGTGAGATGGACAGAAGGTGCAAAGTGGCTTAGCGGGGATGGCTAGAGGGCAAATTTAAGGATGTAGATGTAGAAACAAGAGCACGGAAGTAGACAACATTCCATTAGAACTACTAATAGCCTTGGGGGGGGGGGGGGGGGGTAGTCCTGACAAAACTCAACCATCTGGTGAGCAAGATGTATGAGACAGCCGAAATACGATCAGACGTCAAGAAGACTATAATAATTCCAATCCCAAAGTAAGCAGCTGTTAATAGGTGTGATAATTACCGAATTGTCAGTTTAATAAATATCGGCGGCAGAATACTAACACGGATTCTACACAAACGAGAGGAAAAGCTGGTAGAAGACGACCTCGGGGAAGATCAGTTTGGATTCCGTAGAAATATAGGAACACGCGAGGCAATACTAACATCTTAGGAGACAGGTTAAAGAAAGGCAAATGTATGTTTCTAACATTTGTAGACTTAGAGAAAGCTTTTCACAATGTTGACTGGAACACTCTCTTTCAAATTCTGAAGGTGGCAGGTGTAAAATAAAGGGAGCGAAAGGCTATTTACAGTCTGTACAGAAAACAGAAGGCAGTTATAAGAATCGAATGGCGTGAAAAGGAAGCAGTGGCTGGGAAGGAAGTGGGACAGGGTTGTAGTCTGTCCCCGATGTTATTCAATCTGTGTACTGAGCAAGCAGTTAAAGAAACAAAAGAAAAATTTGGAGTAGGATTTGAAACCCATGGAGCAGAAATAAAAACTTTGAGGTCTACCGACGACATTGTAATGCTGTCAAAGGGCCTGGAAGACCAGCTTAAAGGAATGGACAGTGACTTGAAAGAAGGATATAAGGTGACCATCAACAAAACCAAAACGCAGATAATGGAATGTAGTGTAATTAAATCAGGTGATTCTGAGGGAACTGGATGAAGAGATGAGACACTAAGAGTGGAAGATGTGTTTTGCTATTTGAGGAGCAAAATAACTGATGGTGCTCGAAGTGGAGAGGACATAAAATGTGGATTGCCTATGGCAAAGAAAGCGTTTCTGAAGAAGAGAAATTTGTTAAGATCCGTTTAGATTTAAGTGGGAGGAGGGCTTTTCTGAAAGCATATGTAGGGAGTGTAGCCACGGATGGAAGTGAAATAAGGATGACAAACAGCTTAGACAAGAAGAGAATAGAAGCTTTCGAAATGTGGTGTTACAGAATAATGTTGAAGATTAGATGGGTAGATCACGTAAATAATGAGGAGGTACTGAACAGAATCGGGGAGAAGAGGAATTTATGGCACAACTTGAATAATAGGAGGAATCGGTTGGCAGGAGACGTTATGAGGCATCAAGGGATCACCAATTTACTTTTTAACGGAAGTGTGGAGGACAAAAGTCGTAGAGACAGGCCAACGGATGAATACACTAAGCAAATTCAGAAGGATGCAGGTTGCACAAGCTATTCGGAAATGAAGAGGCTTGGTCAGGTTAGAGTATCACGCGGAGCTGAAACGAACCAGTCTGTGTACTGAAGACCAAAAGAACACATGATAGGTGAGGGGCCAATTGCGAAGGCTACTCGTTGAAAAATTGAACTGGTATTCCATCCGGACCTGATGATTTATTTCCTTTCAGTTCCTTCTCCACTCCAGTTACGCTTATTACTATGTCATACATAAGGGAGTCTGTCCGACGGTCAAATGATGGTATGTTTGTTTTCCGTAGAAATATAGGAACACGCTGGTGTTCTGATGTTATACGCTAGCCGCCACCCAGGAACTTCTCAAAGCAAGTTTGGAAACATGAAACTTCCTGGCAGATTAAAACTGTGTGCCGGACCGAGATTCGACCTCGGGTCTGTGCCTTTCGCGGGCAAGTGCTCTACCATCCGAGCTATCCAAGTACGACTCACGCATCGTCCTCACAGCTTTACTTCTGCCATTATCTCGTCTCCTACCTTCCAAAGTTTACTGAAGCTCTCCTGCGAACCTTGCAGAACTAGCACTCCTGAAAGAAAGGATATTGCGGAGACATGGCTTAGCCGGATTCGAGTCTCGGTCCGGCACACAGTTTTAATCTGCCAGGAAGTTTCATATCAGCGCACACTCCGCTGCAGAGTGAAAATCTCATTCTGGAAACATCCCCCAGGCTGTGGCTAAGGCAGGTCACGGCAATAACCTTTCTTTCAGCAGTGCTAGTTCTGCAAGTTTCGCAGGACAGCATCTGTAAAGTTTGGAAGGTAGGAGACGTACTGGCGGAAGTAAAGCAGTGAGGACGGGGCGTGAGTCGTGTTTGGATAGCTCAGATGGTAGAGCACTTGCCCGCGAAAGGCAAAGGTCCAGAGTTCGAGTCTCGCTCCGACACACATTTTTAATCTGCCAGGAAGGTTCAAGTTTGGAAAGTTTCTCACCCTACAACAAAACTGTCGGAGGTAAATACCTAGAAACTATCGTTGCTTGGGTGCCGCGGCATTATCCTACCAATGACTAAATTGATGTGGCAGGAAATTCATCACCCTGATGGACAAAGTTGGGGGAAAATGTACAGAGTTGTCGGCGCAGGCAGCCTCAAGGGTATTTAACGCTGTGGAGTCTGGTACCCTTTTGGACAATGGGTGAGAGATGAATCGGAGGATTATGAGAGGAGTCGAAGTTATCCAAAAGCGTCCTGACTTTGTCTTTTGGAGGCTTGTCATTTCTACTGAGTTTTCAGACTTTTCGTTTGGTCCCTGCATTCATTCAGATTTACCCTGGTATCCTGTGACATCCTGAGTGAAACGACCCTTACCGTTGTTCTATGCTTGAATCTTTAGGCACCCGCCTGTTTCACCTCGTCTGACCTCAAATTCCGGATATGACATAGACAATGAGGAGGTCATTATAGTAAACAATATATGCGGCGCGTACATTAGGAACCTTCAGGTAACCGTTCTCGGAGAGGACAATAGTACCGCACGGGCCGCTGTGCAGCGCTTTTACCTGACGAGTACGTAGGGAGGTTACGCGTCACGAAGGAAGAAGTTTGGACACTCAGAGAGACACCTCCAAAGCTGTGATAGATGCCAACCAATAGACGCTGAGATTCGGCAGGAAGCAACGCACTCGCAACGTCCATGACTGCCCATAACACCATCTCACGTCGTGTGATGAGAGAAAGTGGCTAAAGTCGTGCACTACTTGCTTTATTACAGAATTGTGTCCATGTGCAGGCAAACTGGTCCACATTCAATGTTTGTGTTTACAATTTCTTAGCTATTGTAAGAAATGTAAATACACTCCTGGAAATTGAAATAAGAACACCGTGAATTCATTGTCCCAAGAAGGGGAAACTTTATTGACACATTCCTGGGGTCAGATACATCACATGATCACACTGACAGAACCACAGGCACATAGACACAGGCAACAGAGCATGCACAATGTCGGCACTAGTACAGTGTATATCCACCTTTCGCAGCAATGCAGGCTGCTATTCTCCCATGGAGACGATCGTAGAGATGCTGGATGTAGTCCTGTGGAACGGCTTGCCATGCCATTTCCACCTGGCGCCTCAGTTGGACCAGCGTTCGTGCTGGACGTGCAGACCGCGTGAGACGACGCTTCATCCAGTCCCAAACATGCTCAATGGGGGACAGATCCGGAGATCTTGCTGGCCAGGGTAGTTGACTTACACCTTCTAGAGCACGTTGGGTGGCACGGGATACATGCGGACGTGCATTGTCCTGTTGGAACAGCAAGTTCCCTTGCCGGTCTAGGAATGGTAGAACGATGGTTTCGATGACGGTTTGGATGTACCGTGCACTATTCAGTGACCCCTCGACGATCACCAGTGGTGTACGGCCAGTGTAGGAGATCGCTCCCCACACCATGATGCCGGGTGTTGGCCCTGTGTGCCTCGGTCGTATGCAGTCCTGATTGTGGCGCTCACCTGCACGGCGCCAAACACGCATACGACCATCATTGGCACCAAGGCAGAAGCGACTCTCATCGCTGAAGACGACACGTCTCCATTCGTCCCTCCATTCACGCCTGTCGCGACACCACTGGAGGCGAGCTGCACGATGTTGGGGCGTGAGCGGAAGACGGCCTAACGGTGTGCGGGACCGTAGCCCAGCTTCATGGAGACGGTTGCGAATGGTCCTCGCCGATACCCCAGGAGCAACAGTGTCCCTAATTTGCTGGGAAGTGGCGGTGCGGTCCCCTACGGCACTGCGTAGGATCCTACGGTCTTGGCGTGCATCCGTGCGTCGCTGCGGTCCGGTCCCAGATCGACGGGCACGTGCACCTTCCGCCGACCACTGGCGACAACATCGATGTACTGTGGAGACCTCACGCCCCACGTGTTGAGCAATTCGGCGGTACGTCCACCCGGCCTCCCGCATGCCCACTATACGCCCTCGCTCAAAGTCCGTCAACTGCACATACGGTTCACGTCCACGCTGTCGCGGCATGCTACCAGTGTTAAAGACTGCGATGGAGCTCCGTATGCCACGGCAAACTGGCTGACACTGACGGCGGCGGTGCACAAATGTTGCGCAGCTAGCGCCATTCGACGGCCAACACCGCGGTTCCTGGTGTGTCCGCTGTGCCGTGCGTGTGATCATTGCTTGTACAGCCCTCTCGCAGTGTCCGGTGCAAGTATGGTGGGTCTGACACACCGGTGTCAATGTGTTCTTTTTTCCATTTCCAGGAGTGTACTTTGTAGCTCTGTGCTTTACCATTTTAGTTTCCTTAATTTTGGCACCAAGTGTAGGTCCATTATCATTTCATTTCCTTATTTTACTGCAATGAAGTGTGATTCAGTATTTTATGTATGTCTGCACGCAATCCGTGCACATTATAAAAAATGGTTGCATGTATGTACGTCCCACATCCTCTCCTAAACCCTGGACCGATTTTAAACACACCTGGTACACATATCCATCGCTGAGCGGCAACAGTCGGTGAGTGGGGAAGCGGGGGTGGGGGAAAGAAGCATCTACCTATTTCAAGAGATATTGTGTCATAAACAATGAGATGCGTGGAAAACTGCTGCATTAAGCTTGACTTTTACATTGATTGCTTCTTTGCTACTCAAACCATTCCTAACATATTTCGCAGACAGTCTCCACACATGTCGCAGAATGTACCACCAGAAGTCTACCACTGTACGACACATATTTCTAGAGATATGAAATAAGCATTGATATGTGTGGAGAACTTAGGCTTCTTGCAAAAAGTTTTAATACATTTATTCTTTACTATTGTGACACTCCTACAGTCGAGTCAACTTAAGGAAATTCCTGTCGTCTGGTTGTGCCTTTGACAACTTACAGCTACGAGACGCAAACAGCCATAGGCGAAAATAATAGCATTCTGTAGAGCCATGAAGAGGCGTTGCCGTGGAGACTTGTACAAAACAGTGTTGTAGACGTGTGAAGCAACAGCGTCTAGCTTACAGAAACAGTAGGAGACACTAATTATACGTTTCTACATTATGCATATTTCTATGTATTACTGTTTCAGATTTTAAAAGATTTTTTCACGAATACACAGAATTGAAACATTTTCGATAATACGCTAGGAATAAATTTCATTCTTTTGTTTTCGCTTCTAATAGAAAAATTACAAAATGAATACCTGGGCCCTATAGGTTTTTCACCCACTTGTCTATAAAACAGAGTTTCAATTTTCCCTAATTGCTAGTAGAAATTAAGTTATTATTGATTTCATAATATGGTTATATGTCACTCTTAGGACAGCAAGTGTACATTAAAGCAAGCTTTAGAGACAGCTGCTTGTCACTCGGGCAAACCTCCAAGGTGATCGCGGTCGCCCTCCACTTGGTCCCTTTGCAAGAGTGTAAGCTTTGCCGATTATACTTCCATCTTGAGCTTTGTGACCTTTCACGTATTTTAAGGGATGTACTCCACTCAACGTTGTTGGAGTACAGCTTTTACCTTAAGCCAGACAATCTCCCAATCAGAGAACATTGCATCTCGTTTTCCATTAATCTTATAACCTTGTGGTAAGCGATTGTCATGTCTATAGCTTACAGGCAACATATCCATCGGTATCGAATGCACATGGCTGGTAGTTTAGCACTTCATATGGATCGCAATTGCTCATCTTATTAAAACTTTCGGGACCGACATAACTTTGGTTGATCAAGATGCCTCTTTGAAAACTCATTGCGAAACACGTGTTTCAAAAAATTTGAGAGATTTTATTGAACTAAGGGTGCCCTGTGGTCTAGGCATAGTGTCTTTGGCTACTAATCAAAACGACCTTGGACCAGGATTCGGTCACAGCCAACGATTGAATTTTCAGTAGAAAAATCATCAGCAATGGCCACCGAAGGCTACCAGAGCGTAGGCAGTCACTCTTCATCAGCCAACGATAATCTCAGCGTGACGGAGGAGGGTTGTGCTGGGAAAAAGCCCCTAAATATCGGGATAATGAGTAACGATTAACGACATGAGGTTTCAGAAGCCACATCTAAATAAATATTACATAATAAGTATGAGCGGAACACTCGGTCAGTTAGTGAAAAAAGAGTAATGATGATCACGCCATCGGTCAAAGATTACGGATTAGTCCCCCACATTCGGAGCTAGTTGCAGGGGAGATCCAAGTGGGTACTGAATGTGGGAGAAAGACTGAATAACCAGTTCCAGTGTAACCTTCTCCGAGTTGCACTGTGGGATTTTAAAAGTTTGCTTCTGATAGGGAACGTCGAAAATATTATAATGCTAAGTTTGGATGTAGTTCGTGAGTCAGTGAAGTGAAATGAACGAAGAAAAAGATTTTCTAGTCACACGAATATACGGAATATCACCAGTGGTATACAGGTTTGGGACTCTTTATTAATGGGACGGCAAGGCTGAATATGATTTACGCCATCATTTATAGTTCAGATGTACGATCCCAGATTTCAGGATTGACACGGTGCCCCACACTTACTGACTGTTAACCAAGGTCCATCATACACAATAGTGACCCAGATATGTGAGTGGCTCGAAGACTAGTTACGTAATAGAATCCAGTTCGTTGTCCTCGACGGCGAGTGTTCATCAGGGGCAGGATTGCCCAAGAAAAGTGGGACCGCTCTTGTTCTCTGCATAAATTGTGTGACGAACTGAGTGAGTAGCCAGCTGTGGCTGTTTGCTGATGAAGCTGCGGTGTACGCGAAGATGTATTTGTCGGGCAACTGTAAGAGGATACAAGACGGCCTACGAGTAGACAAATGTCCTGTTTCGTGTGGTGAACAGCAGCTTGACCTAAATGTGGAAGTTTATGTAGACCAGTAGGAAGAAAAATCCCATTACATCCTAGCACAGCATTGGCAGTGTGGTAAGTGCACAATCACGTCGATTAAATTCCTAGGCGTAGCGTTGCAAAGCAATCTAAAAAGGAACGTGCACGTAAGCACGGTATTAGTTAAGGCGAATGGTCCAATTGATTTATTGGGGGAATCGTAGGACTGTGCAGTTCATCAATAAAGGAAAACGCGTGTAGAACACCCGTGCAACACATTCTTGAGTACTGCTCAAGTGTTTGGAATCTCCGCCAGTTCGGATTAAGACTGCCGTCGAGGAAATTCCGAAGCTGTATCTGTCAGCGATAAGTTTAATCATCATATTTTACCGGGATGCTTTGTGAGCTCCACTGAGAAAATTTAGAAAACTGGTTTTTAAGCTGACTGCACAACGGTTCTACTGCCGCCGGCGCACATTTCACGTAAGGACGACAAAGTTAAGAAAAATTAATGCCCTTACGGAGGCAAATAGACAGCAGTTTCTCCCTCGATCGGTATGCGAGTGGAACAGGAAAAGATGTGACTAATAATATTACCAGGTACTCTCCGCTATATGCCGTATAGTGACTTTCGGAGTATCTATTTTGATGTAGACGTAGATACCGCAAGTAGAACATGAAGATATACGTCGACACTGACCGGGTAACCCAGTATAATACAGAAAAGATAAGATTATGATGACCGTGGTGGATTGCATCGTTGCTGCAGGGGAAGGGACAGCAAACAGAGTTGTGAGAGAATATGGGCTCGAGAGTAGTTATGAGACTACAGATAAAAGTATTTAATTTTGCAATACGTTTCAGCTGCAAATAATGAACACAATCTTCAATAATCACATCAGGACTACTACTACATGAAAACGCCTGGAGACGCAGGCATCTACGGCTGGATTATATCACGGTGAGACAGAGATACCGACATAAAATACCAATAAGTAACAGTAATGTACGCTTTACTGTTTGGAATTACCATTTCGTAGTGCTGTATATGCCACACGCCAAATCCGCATTTACTGGACGATTTATAAGAGGTTTTTAAATCTCGTTGATTATGTAATACATCTGCAGTGAAAGTTCTTTAAACAAAGATTAACCGATGAGAATATAATTCTAGTTGTACCTGTAAGTTAATTATATTTTTGTTGTAGCTCCTGTTTCCAGTAATTTATGGTCACTCTAACACTGATTGTCGTGTACCCTGTATGATCGTGAACTACAAATTATTAACCAAACTTTTCACGAATCACTGTAAGTCTTAGCATCGGATACTTACTGCTTCAACTGAATGATGGGATTCCAAGAAGTTCTATGGAGCTAATTGGCTGCACAGTTGTCAGTATTTTGGCGTACTTACGATGCAACTAATGACGTAAAAACAGGTGGCTCCTGCACTGACGTCGCGGTGACGCGTCGTCGATACGCGCCTGCTTGCTGTCTCTAATTAATGACGTCAATATACGCTACCTCCATTACTTAAATGAGCGCAGCTCCTAAGATAACGACAACGGAACATTATATAGCAGCGTAACGAGTTGAGTACCAAAAACTGAATCGTTGAAAAATGATGAATGTGAAGAATGTGGAGTTGTAGAGTTACTTATTATTTTAATTTGACTGTTAGATCACTATTTTCAACGTTTGTTTAGCTGCTTTTTCACTTCGATTACTTCATGAAATAGTTATCGCGGCATTACCACAAAGATCACTTAGTAACCAGAATCAACTACAAAAAACGGCCGCTGTGGCCGAGCTGTTCTAGGCGCTTCAGTCTGGAACCGTGCGACCGCTACGGTAGCAGGTTCGAATCCTGCCTCAGGCATAGATGTGTGCGTTGTCCTCACTTCAGTTAGGTTTAAGTAATTCTAAGTTCTAGGGGACTGATGACCTTAGATGTTAAGTTCCATAGTGCACAGAACCACTTGAACCATTTCTGAACTACAAGAAGCGTTTGTCTGAAAGGACTGCGGGAACCGCGGTTTGGTGCTCCCGAGCGTCCGGACGCATCAGGGCATTGCTCACACACAAAGGGTGCTGGAGCACAGCTTTCAAACACACTATTTTCGTGTCTAGCTGGAGGGTCACTGGTTTGCTACTTGGTAAGATGATTCGTGTTGTTGTAATTCATCGTAGGCATTGCGAAACTATAAAATTTTTTCGTTGATCTTTCGGTGATGTAGTTATGTTTTATCGCTAAATTTTAATGTTCAAGTTGTGGAATTGCTATGGACAGTGGGAATAGACTTGCGATACTTGTTTCATTACAAATCTTCTGTTTCTTTGCGAGGTTAGTACCTAAGAGGCTTCTAACGGAATTCGACTTAGTCACTTTATCTAAAGACTGTTACAGTCAGTTCAGTCCCTTTTCCATCAGTTTAATTTCCTAAATGCCTTATATCACATATACAGGATTCGTTCACATTATAAGTACATATTTAAGTTTTACCTAAAGTGTATCGCTTGTATATTAAGGGAGCGATGTATCACTTTGTTTACTTGGTTTCACAAGTCGGTTGTATGATGTGGTACCTAAATGCTCCCACGTAGTACGATTTCCTAGCCACTGGTTTGTTACTTAAAAGAATTAACATGGATGATACTCTGCACCTATTATACGATCTCACCATGGCAAGGTAATTTTGGCTCTACGAAGAGAGAAATGCCAACACTTTCACATGATATTTTAAATCAAAGATCGCTTTCAGTACTATCAATATTACGTATACCCTTCTACGAACGCAATTTTCGTGGTTAGTGTGACAGTGTAGCAACTTGTAGAGCCGATGTACTTGGCTCTACACAAGTGTACTTGTTCGATGATTCGTATTTGACCATCACGACTATGAGTCAGTGGATAGTGTTTTTAGGTTTAATTGCTAAAATACATACACTATTGCTGAAATATTACAGATCGTTTTTCGTACTCACGTTCACTGTGCATCATCTATGCTCACTATTTCCCATAGAGCTACTGAAGTAAGTGTGAACTGGTACTACCATTTTTCATTTAGTAGGTTGTTTTCATTGATCTACTTTCTTTTTAATTAGGGTTTTATTGTTGATTATTGTGACGGAATGTTGATTATTCGTCTGCTATCGCTTATCTGGTGATTATATATAGAAATTTCGGCGACTTAGTGCAAAGGTATTACCATATTTCTGTTATCAGTTGTTCGGCTTACGTTCTGCCGAAGATTAGTGACCTATACCGCAGGAGTTGGTTGTTTTTTTGGGTCCTTCGGTATTCATTACGAGATGTAATGTGTGTATGGCTCGGTCCTCCCGTCAGGTTAACTGGTCGCCTTATGCAAGTCTTTTAGCTGATGCCGCTTGTGTGTTCATGATGAAACGATCATGAAGACAACACGACACCCAGTCCCCGAGAGGAGAAAATCTCAGACAAAACCGGGGAATCAAACCCGAGCTCCTAGCATAGCATTTTGCGACTCCGATGACTCACCATTCGTGGTGGACCTTACGAGATTGAGAGGACGTGTAGCAAGAATCAGTAGTATCTTAGGAGTTTAGATAGGAGTGAGAAATCTAAACTGGTGTAGCAGACTGATGGTGTTGCTTTGAGGGGGAGAGCAGGTAATTCTTAAGTAGTGTTGACACTGCAGTCTACAAGTGTACCTGCTGTGATGCTTTGTCAGATAACCCTCCAGATTCTACCAACTGTCATGTTCAAATTGAAAAACCGAATGTTGGTCTTATTTGTTTTCAGAACTTGATAAGAATGTTAGAAGCATAAAGGATGTAATAGAGGCGCAGTAAAAGATAAGCGGAATAATTAATGGACTATGACAAGATATAACAACAATAACAAAATAACTATAACAAGAAATGGCACAGGTAAATAAAAAGACCAAGTAGGAGATAAAGCAAAGGAACATAATGAGAAGTTAGAGGTTACTGCTGGCAGAATAAGTGGAAAGGTGGAAAGCATTTCAAGGGAGCAGCACACTAATATTAATGAGGTAGAAGCAAGACTTAGAACAAAAGATAGACTCCAGTGAGGAAACTGCTTCAGGCAGCTTTAATGTCCTCACTATTCAAGGTAGTTGCATTCTGAATGGTAGCAACTCTATACCAGAAAACGGATTTGTTACTGTAGATTTTTAATGAAGATGTGAATAGACATCATAAGGCATTACAAGGAGGTTTCCATGTTTTATTAGAGGAGTATGTGAAATCTGAGACAAATCTTGAATGGGGGCTTAATTAAATAAGATTGAAAATACTTTTAGTTTTTAGTAGCTGTATGGCCGATTACGCTGTGTCTCGTAAACGGCTGGCCCTGACTAGTATTATTACGCTATCTGACTGCAAAGAACAACAACAAGAATGAAATGAAATTTTTCGTTGACACAATTAATTAATTAAGTCCCCAGCAACTATGAAACCTACGAAACCAATGCATAAGTATAACTGTTCTGTATGTGGAAGTTTGACTCAACGCACATCTGGCACGGTTCTTCTTCAACAAGACAAGAATTTTTTTTATACTAATTTTACTGACGTGATAAAAGAAAATTACAAATACTATAATTGCTCAAGGAAAGTAGAATTACACTCTAATACAAGAACACACGCCAGATGCTTTGTTGACTGAACCTGTAATGACGCATTATTTAGGACACTAAAATAAAAACAAACTGAGTTATTTACCTCATTTATTTTGATGAAAATCATTCTAATCCTTACATTATATCTCAACCAGAACTCTCCAATATCACATCTCAGCAAGCACTGCCTAATAGCACATCTCAACAAACACTCTCTGCTACAACATCTCAGCACAGACTACCACGAGACCTCGACAGGCACTGACTACTACGAGCTCTCGACAAGCACTGACTGCTACGAGTTCTTAACAGGCACTGACTGCTACGAGTTCTCTCCTAGCACTGACTTCTACGAGTTCTTAACAGGCACTGACTACTACGAGCTCTCTCCTAGCACTGACTTCTACGAGTTCTTAACAGGCCCTGACCTCTACGAGCTCTCGACGAGCACTGTGGAGGCGGCTTAATAATACTCTTTGGCGCAATCTCTGGCGCAGTGGTTCAGTGTAGCCACCTTTCATATGCCCCTCCTCCACAGGCCAGAATTTGATGGTATTTTTGCCAGCACTGGTGGTGAAAATACCACCAAATTCGTCCAGAAAAATACAGACAAAAATAAAAGATAATATTAATACCTAAATATCACATAATTAGTTAAAATTTTCGCTTTGCACTGACCTTTCAATAACCTAATAATTAAAATACAGTAGGCAATACAAATTCTTTTCATGCATGTGGCTTTACATAATAGTTTACACAATACATAAAAAATCAGTTTATACAAATGTTCACATAAAATACTTTTTATTATTCAAAAAAAACAAATAGTTGATAATTCCAGCCCAGCAATGGTCAACAGGTGCAAACACCAACAAGTGACATCGTTTCAGCAGAAGCAGTCCATCAGTTGCACCCAGCAATGTTGAGCAGGTGCAGACACCAACAAGTGACATCATTTCAGTAGAAGCAGTCCATCAGTTGCACCCAGGAATGTTGAGCAGGTGCAGACACCAACAAGTGACATCATTTCAGTAGAAGCAGTCCATCAGTTGCACCCAGCAATATTGAGCAGGTGCAGACACCAACAAGTGACATCATTTCAGTAGAAGCAGTCCATCAGTTGCACTCAGCAATGTTGAGCAGGTGCAGACACCTACAAGTGACATCATTTCAGTAGAAACAGTCCATCAGTTGCACCCAGCAATGTTGAGCAGGTGCAGACACCAACAAGTGACATCATTTCAGTAGAAGCAGTTCCATCTGTGACACCCAGTAAAGTTGAAGAGGTACACACAGCAACAAGTCACATTAGTTAGGTAGAAGCAGTCCATCAGTGGCACCCAGCAATGTTGAGTAGGTGCAGACACCGGCAAGTGACATCATTTCCATAGAAGTAGCTTCATCTGTGCACCCAGTAATGTTGAGTAGGTGCAGACAGCAAGAAGTGACTTCATTTCCATACAAGTAGTCCATCAGTTGCACCTAGCAATGATGAGCAGGTCCAGAGAGCAGTCCATGATATTCACTATCACTGATCAGACAGTTCAAGCATGAACAATCGTTTGAATACCCATACTAATCACACTGTTCATCAGCAGAAATTAATCATTCCTAAGTGTCACACATTATGTTGAAAAGGTGCAGGTAACAGTTCATAATATTTACCCTCACTAATCAGACAGTTCAGGCATGAACAATAGTTCGAATGCACATACAAATGCCTTTACACTAAACATACAAATCATAACAATCACACAAATGATGTCAGATAATTTTCATATTAACTATTACAAATACACAAATATCAGTAAACCTATAATATTTATGGGTGTCAGTGCAAGCCACAACAACAAATAAAATAATATTTACGAGATAGGTGGGTAGGATTAGGAAAGGAAAACACACAAAACACACTCATTCATCTTTCATCCACATTAAGTACTACTGTGTAATTGAATGGATTTAACTGTGTAAATGTAATTCTGTCAAAATCTGATGTTCATCATGTGTATCAAGTAGTAGTGGCAGCAATGTATAACAGTCAATAATAGTTAGGTCAACGTCATAGTCATCATGTCAAGACCAATGTTTGCCAAGCCAGATCAAATGTACTGTTGTTGAACAACTGCCAGTGAGCCAAGATATGCAAATACTTCCTCTCTTCAAAAAAAAGTATATACTGCTTAGTGATCTAACAAAGTGTGTGTATAGACTATCTTCCTTCCACTTTAGTGTTCTAGTCTGCTATCTTCATCCTCCTTGTTCCATAAGACCAACAAAAAAAATATGCATCTCACTTACTTTACCTCTTATCCACCAAAACTCCAATAATCATCAACTTCACACAATCTCAATAATACCTCAATAATACCTCTTCAATACGTCGATACATATAAACCTTATTGCCAATATATGCTCCTCACTTACTTTACCTCTTATCCACCAAAACTCCAATAATCATCAACTTCACACAATCTCAATAATACCTCTTCAATGCGTCGATACATATAAACCTTATTACCAATATCATTTCACTTCCATAACAACTCTTTCCTCTAGTCAGTCTCCTCGAACAAGTACAGATAAAATCCTAGTACAAACTTCAGTTCATCATCCCACACAATCTGAAGACACATTGTCAACACACAACTTCTGTGTAATCCGTCTGACCCAAATCTTCTACTCATTATGAATTATAAAAAAAGAAATTCATACATGACCTCTAACAGACTTAATTCGAATAACTCTTTGTAATTAAGTACGATTACGGAGTGTGAATGATCATAATATTTCACAGTGTGTACATCATTTCAAGAATTATGGCAGAAGCAAACATGTGGAGTATTTCTTGTATCAAGTGTCACTTCCTATTTCAATTGCTCACGAAAAATGCAGTGTAATAACTGTTAATGGTCTAAACCTAGTAATGGTATGTCATGTCATTAGCTTCCTTCCTATTAGCATAAATTTATACAGCTTCCATAAAACCTCAGCTCATGTGACTTCAACGAAGTTCTTTGTACCAATGTCGTTCGTCGAATTATAGCAGTTCATTTTCTTATCTTAAAAATATAAGGCACTTAGCGTAAGCAAAACAAGCAATAGCGAGTAAATATACCAGTAGAGAACACAATGTCAACAAGTGGATGCAGCACAATCCTTACAACGAGGCTCTGCCAAGCGAACAATCTATAATTAATCCAATAGGGTGACCTAAACTCTATGTTCATACACAGTATATCAGCATTTCTATATACCAAATTAAAGAGTAGTTATGACAACAACAGATATGTATAAATATGCAATCCATACGCAAAGCAGTAAACATGTCATTAGCATCATATCAGCATAAGCAAATAAATGTTCATATGTCATCTTAATAAGCAAACATGAAGGCGCAAGCAGATAAATCACAAAGTATAACTTACATACATAATCACAGTCAGCAAAATTAATCAGGTTACAACTATAATTTAAATAAATAAGCACAGCAGGCACATAATTTAAAAAAATATGACATCAGCGAAAAAGCATAGCAGCCAAGCGATGCATAATATATACAAATAACAATCCAGGTCATTAATAAAACATTGACAAAAATCAGAAAATGTACGCAAGCACGTCGCTTCACACGTAAATTCATAGAACATGAAATTAGCACAAAGTATGAATCACGTAATCGCGAGCAGCAAGTTACGTCTAAAGTACGTACCTAAGTGGAAATACGTTACCTGAAAAATAAACCCAATTAATAGTTACCTTTTTATTTTATTAGTTTCTTCTTGGAAATTACATTCTTCCTGAAAATTTCTCGATAGTAAGTCCTCTTAACGTCGGAGACACACAGAATTTACCTGAAGTTCTTAAATATTTTATAGAACCGTATCCTGAAAAATACTGAATGTTAATAACATAATTCATCAAGTCACTATAGCTTTATACTGAATTTAATCGGAGAAATTAAACTGTGTATTTGTTTACGGCTGTCAGTGCATTCGCACTGAGCGCTCGATCAGCTGTAGGCGCGTGACGTAGGAAGCAATTGTTCGCGGTCAACGACTGCCTTGTGCGGCGCGCAGACTTGACTGTTGCTTTGAGTATGTGCCGCCGCCAAAACACAGCGCGGTATCCTTGTACTCTCTGCATGTTTACATCTAGCTGTTAGTTTCTCTAAAGTATGTCATTCCACAAAAATTTTTATTAGATATATGGTGTATTCCCTTGGAGCGTCGTGATTTAAGAGTTTCTACTTCGACAGTGTTATCATGAATAATTTTACGAATTCTATATGGACCGTTATAAAGCAGAAAAAATTTGCGACACAAGCCTTTTCCTTTGTGTGACAAACGATGAGACTTAATTAACACCTTTTGACCAACTGACAAGATTTTTGAACGACCAGGACGCTTAGCTGATTTCTCTCTTCTAGCAGCCGCAGATGCAATATTTCGTAGAGCCAGGTTGACAACTTCAGAATGCCGCAGTTTCCGTGTAGGCGGAAAAGGAACAATTTCAGATATGCGATTTGCCGGTGCTTTGTTTTTTAGTATTAGTAAAGGCGGTAAAGAAGTTGAATCATTAGGGAGTTCATTCAGAATGTTTTGAAAAATATGAAGATACTGATCCCACGTTCTGTGATTCTGATGTCAATAAAGACGACACAATTTATTGATTTCCTTCATCCATCTCTTTGAAACGTTAGATTGAGGGTGAAAAGGTGAAATGAAGATTGGTTTAATTTTACGACGCTGTAGAGTACGAAGCCAAATTTTAGAACGAAACTGTGATCCATTATCTGATATAACCTTATCAACATGACCCACTTCTTTAAGAAAATGTTTGATGAAAGCGTTAGATACTGAACGAGCTGTTGCTTTGCGTAAAGGTGTAAAACATACATATTTTGACGTCAACTCCACTGCTACGAAAATGTACGCAAAACCATTAGTAGATCGAACCACTGGACCGAACAAATCAACTGCAGCCATCTCCTTTAATTTCGCTGGAATGATAGGAAACAACGGTGCTCTGTGAGAAACTGTTGGCGGCTTAGCCTTTTGACATAACTTGCATTTGGCCAGAACAGATCGAATACGTTTTTCCATATTACTGAAGTAGCAATTTTCTCGTAATTTATGAAAGCATTTTCTGGGACCAAAGTGTGCATAACTGAAATGCGTGTACCAAATCAGCTTATTAACCCACTCATCAGGAATACAAACTAACCAAACAGAGTTGTCGACCGATTTTCGTTTAAAAAGAATGTCATTGCGAACTAAATAATGCTGTCTAATCGCCACGCTTTCCTTTCTCCTCCACTTCTCCTTAATGTCCGTCCAGATTGAATCCTTATTTTGCTCCTTAGCGATGTCCTGGAGCGAAGACGAAATAAAGTTCTCAAACGCAACACCTTGAATATACATCAAACAATAATTGTTTTCTATGCAGTCCTCTTCAGCACTTTGTTTCAAACCCATAGGTGCACGTGATAAAGCATCAGCAACAATATTTGAAGAACCCTGTATGTAAACAATACTAAAGTCAAATTCCTGTAGGTACAACGCCCATCGCGACAATCTGCCATGAGTTAATTTTGTTGACATAAGAAATTCCAGAGCTCGATGATCGGTGTAAACCTTAGTATGTCTGCCAAACAAAAATGTGCGAAATTTTGTGAAAGCCCAAACAACAGCCAAAGCTTCAAGTTCCGTAATCGAATAATTCTTTTCTGATTTAGAAAGGACGCGACTTCCAAATGCAATAGTTTTCTGGACTACAACGCCGTCTTCTTCTATCTCTTGAAATAAATGTGCACCTAGGCCTTTGTATGATGAGTCCGTCGCCAAACAAAAATCTTTAGATAAATCCGGATGTGAAAGAAGTGGAGCAGCAACTAAAGCTTCACGAAGCTGTTCAAATTCTGACTGAGCTTCCTCATCCCAACACCAATTAGATTTCTTTCCAGATAGTTCACACAAACGAGGTGTGGCCAAATCGTCCAATTTAACAAAGCGTCGAAGAAAATTACAGACACCAAGGAAACTACGAACATCACGTTTTGTGGTAGGAACAGCATAATTACGAATAGCGTCTAATTTTTCTGGATCAGGAAGAATACCTTCTGTAGAAATAATGTGACCGAGAAATTTCACCTGAGAACGACCAAATTCAGATTTTTCTAAGTTCACTGTAATGCCAACTCTTGCAAAGATACGTAACAATGAGTCCAAAATTGTGTTGTGCTCACTCCAAGAATGTTTAGCAATAAGAATGTCGTCAACATATGAAGTAATATTGTCACGAAGATAAACAGGTATAATTTCATTTAAGCTACGAATGAATGCTGCTGAAGATATAGTAAGTCCAAACGGTAATTTCCGAAACTGTTAACAGTTACCAAAGCCTAAGAAGGCAGTGTATTTTCTATAATCAGGGTGGAGTTCTATTTGCCAAAAACTTGCGCGCATGTCAATCGTGGATAAAACTTTAATTCCATGGAAATGTTGAAGAAGTTCATCTAAATTTTGTGGGCGGTCAGTTTCAGGAATGATGATATTATTTATCTGTCTGGAATCCAGAACCAAACGAATTGACCCATCCTTTTTAAGAACAACGTGTAATGGACTGGTATAAGGACTGACTGTAGGCTCAATAATGCCCTGATCTAACATGTACTGAAGTTCATTCTTAACCTTGTCTCTGTAAGCCAAAGGAATAGCGTGCGTTTTCCCGCGAAATGGTGTGTGTTCTTTTACTTTAAATAAATATTGTAAGCCTTGTATAGTTCCTGTGTGATGACTAAATACTGTAGCATGTGAAGTCAAAATGTGGTGCAGCTCTTCTCTTGCAACGTCATCTGGCACTTCAGCTTTCTTAACCTTTTCATTAATTAATTCTTCGCTATTAATTGTATGATCCATCGCGTCTCTGTATCTATTGTCATTGTCATGAATAAACACACTGTCGTCATAATGCTCAACGAAAACATCATAAGTAAGAAACCTTAAACATTTTGTATCTGACTCAGATCTTGTTAAACACTCGAAAAATTTCAAACATTTCGGCATTCCGGCAACAGTCAAATTCACACTTCCTTCTTTAAAGTTCAAAATTGCCTTATGTGCGTTAAGAAACTCCATACCTAATATAATTTGGGTACTGAGTAATGGAACAATAATAAAATTAGCAGAAAATTCGTATCCTTGACAAATAAAATTTAAGTTGGTCTGTTGTTTGACTTCCACACTTTTTCCAGAAATATCACCTAGAATTGTAGTTTTAGAAATAGGTAACACAGGACAGGCAATAGTTCTTTCACATATACGAAAAACTAATTCACTAATGACATTCAATGGACTCCCAAAATCTAAAACTGCAGTGAACTTATTCTTACCCACACCTACTTCAATAACAGGGTGTAAAAATGCGTCTACATTATTTTCCTTTTCGTCTAGCAAAATGTCTCTCATGTCTTCCAGGCGTACGTAGTGTAAAGTCGTAGTGTCATTACTTTCTGAACCGTCTGTATTGCTACCAGGAGCCGAAGCTGCAAGTCATTGTCGATTGTTTGCGTCACGTCTTTGATTATTCCCGTCATTTCGCGGATCAATTTCTACTATTTGCACTTGTCTCTCTGAAGTTCTGTCACGTGGAGGATGCCAATTAGGTCCCTCCTGTCTGTTAGATGCAAATTCTTGGTTGTGTCTGTTATTAAAATTTCTGTTTTCCTGTCTGTCTGCATAACTACTTCTTGTGTAATTTCGACTGTCACTTCTGAAATTATTGTTGTATCTGCTACCCTGATTATTTCTGTAGTAAGAATTTCTATTACTGTTTGAATAATTTCTGTCTTGATGATACCGATTACTGATTCGTATGATTGATCATTCCGGTACGAATTACCGTTATTATAATTGTCTGTGTAATTTCTGTTAGAACGTCTGTTATTGTCATAAGGCTGGTATCTATTGTCCTGTCTGTTACGTCTGTCATTCTCAAAATTACCGCTATAACGTTCGCTCCAATCACTATCCCTTTTCTCTGAAAATCTATTGTAATTACTGTTACTGAAAAAGTTACAAGAAGTCCCGTCGTCGTTGTCATACTCAAGTTCTTGCAACAAAGTCTTAAAAGTCTCAATGTCGTCTTTACATCTTCCGGCTAAAGCAATTTGTCTTATGGATTGTGGCAGCTTAGTTAAACAAATGCGAATTAATTCAGTCGGGCTGTAAGGGTTGGACAGGAACTGATTCTTTCGAATCATGTCTTCAAAATATTCTGCTGGCGTGCGGAACTCAGACTGTTTGAAATTACGCTGCATAATAAGACTGTGTTTGACTCTGTCTTGCGTGTTTTCGGACCAATATGACGATAGAAATGCATGATAAAAATCATTTAGATTATTACAATCTCTAATGAGTGCGCGCATCCGCGTCGCCGGTTCGTTTTCTAAATATCCACACATAAATTCCAGTTTGTGACTTAGTGGCCAATTTGGTGGAAGTGCGTACATAAATTGATCTAACCATGCACATGGAAGTATGTCATTCTTAGAGTTGCGGAAGATCTTAAATTTCCGAACAGTCAAAAAGTGTTTATAGTCAAGTTTTCGCCTCGTGGCGACAAAGACCTACCGCGTCTGTCCCAGTCCGAATGTCGATTATTGTCAAGTTCGCGCGCCTGGCGCTCTCTTGTTGCTTCTCGTAAATGAAATAAATTATTTTCTTCAAACCCCTTTGCTATCTGTGATTCTAAGTTTCTTCTACTGTCCTTTCCTACTATTTCGCCTTCAATTTGTTTGACTTGCTTTCGTAATGCCTCAAATTCCCTTTTCACGCGTTCATTAAATTTTCCCTGATTTTCAACATGCTTATTTATGTTCTGATACTCTTCGGTTTCTGCAAATGGCAATGGTGCTGTATCATCTGAATCTCTGTCCCCATGTAAACTAAGATTTGTCAATTTATCTGAAATCTCCTCAACTCTTTCCGATAAATCACCTATTTGTTCTTTCTATTTATTTACGACTTCCGTAAGTGTCGCGACTCGGGTTTCAGTATTAACACATTTAGTAGTTAATTGTTCATACTGTTGTGTTAGGTTATTTAATCTGTCATTCGGTACGGATTCCTCGATTCTCTCAAATATTTCTTCCTTATCTTTTGCATGTTGTAAATTTAACTCTGAAAATTTCTGTACTATCACGCGATCTCTTTCTTCCTGTTCTCTATCCTGTTCCCTTTGTCTGATTTCTACTGCAATTAATCTATTATTGTGAGCATTCACAATTGGTTGTACTTCTTCTCTGATTTCTTTCTTTAACTCATCTTTCATATTTTTGAAACATGTCCCTATTCGTGAGTCTAACCGTGTTTCCAAAGTTCCCATCTCTGTTTTAAATTCAGATCCTAACCGTGTTTCCATTGTTCCCATAACAGTTTTTAATTCAGATCTCAAAGTTCCCATCTGTGAGTCTAACCGAGATCCCAAATTTAATATTGCACCCATCAACTGCTCCATATTAAATGGTTCAGAATTCTTTTCGCCCCTAACATTTCCCGCAAAACTATCTTCCTTCGTCATAACTGTAAGGCTATCTGTGTTCGATACTACTTCAGAATCTTCTGTCGTTAATCTCGTATTCTGTGAATTTTCTGACTGAGAAAAATTTTGAAATGGTTCCGGACTATTTTCCCGACTTATTAAATTGTTTTCCACTTCATTATTCATCATACTGTTGTCCTGTGTTGGCAAGTTCGCCATGTCAACAATTTCGTCATTCTCACTATTCATCATTTTCGCCTTTTTCATTGATCGCGTAATCATTTACAAAACATAAAAAATTCGTCACTGTACGAAAATTACACACAATGACTCTTTATCTCCAACAATACCATTTACATGAAATGTTTACCTCAAACACGATTAATCGAACAATTGAAATAATTGCACTAAATTGTCAAACCCATAGACAAGACAATAAAAATTAAATTTTGAAAAATACCATTAGAAGAATGCCAATTAACAAATCTACACATGCAATATAAACTACAATTACTACACTAGAAATTACTACAACTATACTACTGTCTACTATTTTTACAATCAGAAGAATTCCAAGGGACGATCCGAAGCAGCGGTCGCCACGTGCATGGGGGCTTAATTAAATAAGATTGAAAATACTTTTAGTTTTTAGTAGCTGTATGGCCGATTACGCTGTGTCTCGTAAACGGCTGGCCCTGACTAGTATTATTACGCTATCTGACTGCAAAGAACAACAACAAGAATGAAATGAAATTTTTCGTTGACACAATTAATTAATTAAGTCCCCAGCAACTATGAAACCTACGAAACCAATGCATAAGTATAACTGTTCTGTATGTGGAAGTTTGACTCAACGCACATCTGGCACGGTTCTTCTTCAACAAGACAAGAATTTTTTTTATACCAATTTTACTGACGTGATAAAAGAAAATTACAAATACTATAATTGCTCAAGGAAAGTAGAATTACACTCTAATACAAGAACACACGCCAGATGCTTTGTTGACTGAACCTGTAATGACGCATTATTTAGGACACTAAAATAAAAACAAACTGAGTTATTTACCTCATTTATTTTGATGAAAATCATTCTAATCCTTACATTATATCTCAACCAGAACTCTCCAATATCACATCTCAGCAAGCACTGCCTAATAGCACATCTCAACAAACACTCTCTGCTACAACATCTCAGCACGGACTACCACGAGACCTCGACAGGCACTGACTACTACGAGCTCTCGACAAGCACTGACTGCTACGAGTTCGTAACAGGCACTGACTGCTACGAGTTCTCTCCTAGCACTGACTTCTACGAGTTCTTAACAGGCACTGACTACTACGAGCTCTCTCCTAGCACTGACTTCTACGAGTTCTTAACAGGCACTGACCTCTACGAGCTCTCGACAACCACTGTGGAGGCGGCTTAATAATACTCTTTGGCGCAATCTCTGGCGCAGTGGCTCAGTGCAGCCACCTTTCAATCTGTCAGGGAGAATTGATACTATACCAAGTCAGGAATATTAAAGGTAAGGGTTCACTGAGGCACGTGCCTTGGATTTCGTTATTTGTTAGCTTACACATCTACAGTGATGAGCTACCTGTCACATTACTTGTTAATAAAATGACCTTGTCCTAAGGCTCTCCACTTTTTCCGTCCGTGTATTGATGTCCAGTGAATTTAATTTTTTTATTACGCCTCTTCCGTTCCAACGGTAACCAACCCCCCCACCCCCTTACATTCTGTACGCTATATTTCGTAACCCATCTTGCATGAGGCCGCTATCTTTTTCATTCTGTCCTGCACCATTTACGAAGGATGTATAATCAAACTGTCAAAAGGCTATTTCATGAGCTCTAGTTTCTCTGGTTTTCCCATTGTACTCATTTCGTGGAACATATTTGGGAGAAAGCAATGTGTTTTCTGTTTTCAGAAAGAATTCTCTCGGAATTCCAACTATAAATCTGCCTGTCATGCAAATCGCTTGTCTTATAATGTCTACCACTATAGCTTCACGAGCATCACGTAATACCCTACCGCATACTAAACTAAACTGTGACGGAACTTATTGCCCCTCTTTGACTCTTCTATATACTCCTCTGGATATTATCCCCAACCATCGGCAGAATCAGTAACGATCAGCGGGCATGAGGAAGAAGAAGGCCATGAAAACTACTGTGTCATGATGATCTGTTCATCGCAAAATATTCCGGATTGGTTCCACATTCGGGTCCCCAGGTGGTGCTGCCGAGTGGGTGGTGATCATGAGAAAGAGATGGAATAACCAAGGAAAGGGTTACTTTATACGAGCCGGAGTCTGAAATGTCGAACGTCGTAGGAAAGCTAGGAAATCTGAAACGGGGAACTGCAAATGTTCAGTCCGGATATAGAGCGGATCAGTGCACCGAAATGGAAAGCATTTCTCGTCTGACGACCACAGGGTAATATTAACAGCTACAAAGGATCGTATAACGGGAGTACGATTTCTTATGAATGGGAAAACATGACAGAGAATGAGTTACTGTAAAGAAATCAGTGACCGGGTTTGTGTGACCATATGCGATAGCAAATCAACGCAGACAACGATTGTTCACGTGTAAATGACGACACCGAAAGCACAAGATGAAGAGATACAGAGAGTATATGAGAATACGGTTACTCATCATGTGAAGGGAAATAAAAATCTGATAATCATGAGGAATTAGAACGTGAATGTATGGAACGGAACAGAAGAAAGGATTACTGTATAGGATAGGCCGCAGAAGTGAGAGAGGAGAAAGAGTAATTGAGCCCTGAAAGAAATGTCAGATGGTGCTAGCGAATACCCTGTATCACAAGACGAGGAGGTGAACTAAGAAAAGGGCCGGAACCATGGGATGATTCCATGGTCTGACACAGAGTCGGAATTCAGGTATTGGATTGTAAGGCGTATCCAATAGAAGATACAGACTCGACACACAATTTGGTAAGGATTATATTCAGACTGAAGTTTGAGCCACTCATTCGGAAGAAACAAAGTAGAAGGTTGCCTCGATAGTTCTGTAGGGGAAATTGATAAGACGCTTTTGGAGATCGCTAAGGATGGGGTACTCCTGTAAAGAATGTCCCATTAGGCAATTCAATTGAAAAGGATTGGATATCTCTAAGAAGGGCAATCGCAGATATTAGACTGGTTGACATCGATACAAGGTAGGTAACTCCGAAGAAACCTTTGGTTACAGAAGAAATACTGAAACTGGTAGACAGAAAAAGGAAGTTCATAAATATTCAGGGAAGAACAGGAGTACAGCAACATAAATAATATGCTAATGAAATAAAGAGAAATTGAAAGGCAGCCAAGGCAAAATGGTGACAAAAAAATCTTAATTAGCCGTAAAAGAAATTGCCGTCAGAAGGACTGACTCAGCATATAGAAACGTCAAAACAACTTCCTTGTAATTAAAAGCAAGGATTCAACGGAAATTCCTTTGTTACACGCAGATAAAACAGCGTATAGGTGGAAAGAGTGCAATGAAGGCCTGTATGGGGGGGGGGGGGGACAGCTCTTCTGACTTTATCGAATACAGACCTAAAGTCGATAAGGTTCAAATGGTTCAAATCGCTCTAAGCACTATGGGACTTAACATCTGGGGTCGTCAGTCCCCTAGAACTTACAACTACTTCAACCTAACTAACCTAAGGACATCACACACATCCATGCCCGAGGCAGGATTCGAACCTGCGGCCATAGCGGTCGCGCGGTTCCAGACTGTAGCGCCTAGAACCGCTCGGCCACACCGGCCGTCCGAAGACGATAACGGACACGTTAAAATTTCAGCATTAGAATCAAAATTTAAACCAGCTCTGGAAGATTTGAGATCAAATAAAGCAGCTGGGATAGAAAAACATTCCTTCGGAATTTCTAAAATTATTGTGGGAAATGGCGACGAACCGACTGTTTAGATTAGTGTGTAGACTCCTACGACACTGGTGACATACCATAAAACTTACCGAAAAACGTCATCCACACATTCCCTAAGATAGCAAGGGCAGATGGATGCGAAAACTATCGCACAATCAAGTTAACATTGCGTGCATCCAAGCAGCTGACAAGAGTAATGCACAAAAGAACGTGAATGAAAACTGAGGTTATATTAGATGATGATCGGTATGTCTATAAAAAGGTACAGAGAACAAAACGGCAATTCTGACTTCGCGCTTGATACAGGAAGCAAGACAGAAGAAAAATCAGGATATGCCCACAGGATTTCTGGATGAAGCGTTCGACGATGTGAAATAGTGTAAGTTCCGAGAACAATAGAGGTAAGTTACAGGGTAAGACGGGTTATATACAATATTCATACGGACCAGGAGGGAGAGAAAGATTGGAAGACCATGAACGCAATACTCGGATACGAAAGGGATTAAGCCAGCTTTCGCTCCTGCTGATCGATCTGTACTTGGAAGAAGCAATGTCAGGAGGTTCAAGGGTGTGATTAAAATTAAGGGTGAAATGATATCACTGACAAAATTCGCTGATCACATTGTTATTTTCAGTGAAAGTGAAGAAGAATAACAGGATCAGTCGATTGTAATGAATAACGATTACAGATTATGGACTGAGGATAAATGAAAATAAGACAAAGAAATGAGACGCACCAAAAAATGTGAACAGTGGTAAACCTAACATAAAATTGATGATCACGAAGTAGGCGAAGTTAAGGAGTTCTGCATAAATATCCGACTAGCACAGACAAAGGTGGAATTCCTATCCAAAAGCAGTACATTGGTATCAAACGTATGCTTTAATCTGAGTAAGTAATTACCGATAATATACGTTTGGAGCATGGCATTGCGTCGTAGTGAATCATGGACAGTGGGAAAACTGGAATAGAAGACAATCGAGTCGTTTGACATGTGATGCTCCAGATGAACGACGGATATCAGATGGACTCAGCGTCTCCGACTCCGTCGGTTCTCGGTGCTCGCGGACCACACGTCATCCGCTCCCCTCACCCCTCCAACCAGAAATGTTTGCAGTACACAGTCTCCGAGCCACCCCTCCCCCCGCCCCCCCCCCCCACCCCCCCCCGGAACACACACAAAAAAATGGAAATTTTTCAGGTGCACAGTACAAACACAACATGGGAAACAAAAATGAAACAGAGTAGTTAAAAAACAGAGTAAGTGGGGAAAACTGAAAGCTGTCAGTTCTGCTCTCGCGTTGTTGTTGTTGCAAGTACGGCGTAGCGGTTTTCCGTACTCCGGAAACAACTGACAAGTGCTTAGCACTTCTCTGCCGAGGAGACATCATGAAAAAGATTCCACCCGCCTGCTTTGCGGCGATAGGTATTCACTCACTCAGCAACGTTCTTAGTGGAGTAGTAAGTTTTAGTTTTTTTTTATTGCGTAATACATTTTAAATAAATTGTTTACTGTCATCCTTTAATATGTTTATTTCTTTGTTGTAGTTAATTTTTGTAATGCATAAAGTCATTGTTCGCACATCAGTGACTAAAAGTGATTCGGCTACGACATTTCATGGCAGTGGTTGAGATGGCTCCGATACAGCTGCTTTATCGAATGAAAAAATGAAAACTGGTCACGTTGGTGGAGGCCGTTCTTTCGAAAGACTGTGGAAACACGGAGATAATAGAATGCAGTATGACAAAAAGTGTGGCAAATTGTTTTACTATGTGTACGATGAAATGAGTTCCTTTTCCGAAGAAAACTAAACTAGACGAAGATACGATAAAAGCATTCGATCACATCGAGTTTTGTGCTTGGAACAAACATTAGAGGGGAGTATTGTCATGAAAAGTCGAAATATCATACGTCTTGCAATGTTTAGTCATAGAGGGTAAGGTGGGAGAATGAAAGTCTGCAAGAGCAGCTCTGTTGAGTGTTATCTTCACTGCTTTGTCTCACAGTGCATCGATTAGTAATCCGTCTTGTACAGTTGAAAACATAATTATAATGGATTGCTACTGTTAGATTTTGAACACAACTTCAATTTGTCCTCTTAGCTTCGGCGTTTATAGCACAAATGGCTATCGGAAAATATCTCAGACGAAGTAAGTCGTGTTGTGGCTCACGATCTATATAGTTTCAAAAAGGTTGTAATATGTTGACAATACTGTTCGTTAATCGTGGATGAAAATATTTACGTATGTCGACACGAGCAAGTCCACAATAAAAGTTTGAGTAGCAAATATTCGTTGCATTTTTACATTTGGTTCTCATTCACCTTCATTTTTCCATACATGTCCTGTGATTCATTTTTCACTTATAGCTATTTTCCTTAGTTATCATGTAATCGTAAGCATTAATCTAGTTTAACTTCTTGTTCTTGAAACCCGACGCCAATTTTCGTAACTCATATTTTAATAAGAATTACGTTTGAGTTAAATGGATATGTACAAAATTTCACGGTTTTAAGAGTATTAGTAATGT
This sequence comes from Schistocerca serialis cubense, assembly GCF_023864345.2. NCBI lineage: Eukaryota > Metazoa > Arthropoda > Insecta > Orthoptera > Acrididae > Schistocerca > Schistocerca serialis. The sequence goes on from NC_064642.1 coordinate 727,099,074, forward strand.
TACCAGCGACAAGCAGCACCTATTGTCATTCTATAAATTCCCGTTAATTGTTAATTTCATTTGTAAAACGTCTCCCAGCGTTCGAAAAATATGGATAACGATCCTATGCAACTACTCTCACGCTCACTATCAGCAACTACAATCATTCACGGGACAGGTGTGGACCACTTGTGGCGTCAGTTTCCGCAATGATTCGCTAGCTGCAGCGCCTGCACAAGATGTCAATGTTTTCATCCCAGCCAAGACAGCTGTTTTTCTAGGTACTATCAGGAGTTCAACAGAACAGAAGAGAATTGAAGCAATTTTGATGTGGTGGTACAAACGAAGATTAGGTGGAATGGTGGGGTAAGGGATGAGCAGGTTCTGCACAGAATAAGAAGTGAATATGTGGAAAACACTGACAAGGAAAAGAGTCAGGATGATGTGACATTTTCTAAGACATCAGGGAATAACTTCCATGGTACTACAGGGAGCTGTTCAGGACAAAAACTGTAGAGGAAAGAGAGCGTGGAATACATCCAGCAAGTAATTGAGGTTGCAAATGCTACTCTGAGATGAAGAGGTAGGCGCAGGAGAGAAATTCATGACAGGCCGCGTCAAACCACTGAGAAGACAGATGACTCAAAAAGAAAAAGGTTAATTACCACTTTTCGCACCATGCAGATGTTTTGTCCTACAAGACTTTCACGGTGAACTCCGTATATCTTTCCAGTTTCATTTTGTGTGTTTCCGTCAGTTACTACTAACTGTGACCTTCTGACAGGAAATCAAGAGACCTGTCGCAGAATTGACAATACTTCACAGGGGTGCAGTTTGCGTAGAAGCTGCATGTGAGATTGGTGTAAGAAGCTTCCAGGAAATCTAAAAGTACGAAATCAGGTTGAGATCATCTGTCGACAGAATTCATTATTTACTATGACCTTGATTCAAGAGGACCATGTTTTCTGAACCCGTGCTGTCATATCCCAAGACGTCGTTTTCACATACTTCATTAAATTAATACAAACTATACGTACAAAAATCCTAGAATAAATCGATGTTGATGATATACAGCTATTATCTGTTTTTGTTTAAGTGTGATCTAAATCACGTTGTAGTCATTAGGTACGGATCCTTCGTGTACCGAGAGGTAGAATACGATTGATAAACTGGAGCTGCTTCATCAATATACTCAGAAAGAATAGCAGTTAATAGGAAACTATAGTTTTCTGCCGTTATGTAGACAGGAGAGACACCACCAGCAGTAGACCAATGGTGTAAACGCCCAGAAGGTGACCCCTACGTCGATTTGAAACCGGTTGGCGGTATAATAATAATAAATGCGATTTTTGAATAATAGATTAACCATACTAATCGCTGCTTCATCTCCACAACCATGTTGTCCATAAATCTAGTTCAAGTGGGCACCAGAGACGATGTCATCAAACGTTTACTTCGTTTGTTTTCCTAAAACCGAACAAGAGAGCAGTTCAAAGCTCGGTCGTGGTACGGTAGTAAAAATCGAGAACGAGCCAACGACTGAAGAATCTACTGCGCTATTGTCTATCCTATGAGAACAACTGGCACTATTTATATAACTCGAAGATACCGCAACACGTAAAAAGAAACACTATTATTTTTATTACTATAACGATATTTGTTCGTTTCAAGTCAAATTTCTGTGTATTTCACAAAAACACCAGCTGCGACAGCGAAGTTTGATAGCGGTGCTAGTTCTGCATCACATGTTCACTTGTGAGTCAGACAAATTTTTCCGAATGAGTGGTGACATGGTGGAGTAGTAGAATGGATAAGTCTACATTTCAAGTGTCCAGGACATGTACTTCCAAGGAAAATCACCTCCTCTCCATAACCTAAAGAAGCGAGTTGGGTAACTATGTCCTGAGCAGAACGAATCGCGACGATTTTGGAAAGCAAAAACTTCCTATTCATTGCATTCCGTGACCCTTGGTCTTGACAGCCATCCAAACCCTCTTCAGGAGATATTTAACATTACACCATTGAAAAGATTTGTCCCTTACAAGCTTAATCTGTTAGCACCCCGTCACGAAATTCCTTAAACAAAACTCAGCTTTACGTTGCTCGATGACGGTTGTACCTTCGTCTTTTTCGGCACTGCTGAATCCATATAAGTCGCTCCAGCCTGCTGTGCTTCTGCACTGTCGAGTCGCAATACCACCACCTACGTTGGTAAACATACAATACGCACTCACAGACGGATGATAGCAGTACTAGCATTGCAGGGTATACAATGCGTGTCGGGGTGACGCGCAAACAGTGCAGTGTTGTCATAATGCGGAAACGGAGGGATTTCTTTGACGTCCAGAGGGGCTTATCATTGGCTTTCAGGCCAAGGATGGAAGCATTTCCGAAACGGCTAAGTCTGTAAACTGCGCTGCGGTTAAAGTGCATGGTGGATTGCAGAATGGTGCTGTCCAAAACCGACCCAGAGGCAACTGTGGTGCAACAGTGGCCACAGATGACACCAGTGAACGACGGATGTTGGGATGAGAACGTGCGAACAGAAGAACAACCGACTGATCAGATGAACTAAGGGGATACAGACAACGTCTCTTGAACAACAATTCAGTGGACATTGCTGTGTTGGGCCTCCGCAGCAGTCACCATGTTCATTCACTCCAACTTAATGCTGTTCGTTGGCGACGAAAAACCGCAACGCCATGTCCACTGAGCGGCGACAGGAGACATTTTCAGATGAATCACTTTTTCTGCTCCATCAGGCAGATGGCAGTTGGCATGTACGGCGTGAAACGTTTGAAAGGAAACGCCCTGTAACAATAGTCAGAAGGGTCCATGTTGGAGAACAGAGCGTTATGGTCTGGGGAATATTTTTGTAGAATCCCCTAGGTGATCTCGTCATTATAGAAGCCACAATGAACCAACACACGCATGCATCTGTCCCTGGGGGACATCTACACCCTTATACGCCGTATTTCGTCGGTACGACTGCACGTAACAGCTAGACAATGCAGCGTGCCACAAAGTTCGTAGAGGACGTGTTGCGTTCGAGAAGTACCTCGATTAGTTCACATTATATCCCTGCTAATCGCACTCCCCGGCTGTAGATCCAGTCACGCTGTGGATCCCGAACCGAGAAGTTAGCGCAGCTGTCCACGATACTGGAGTTGGCATGACTGTCTTCCTGCACCTCCTGCAGTGTTCCGCTCTGTTAATGGTGTTTATTCAGGATTCTGAGAGGTTAATTTTAATTTTAAAAACCAACAGCCTCAGTTGGCAAAGTTTACGTAGGTTTCAGTCGGGATAACCCAACCTTCTTCAGAATAAAGGTAACTACCGTTTGTCCATAGTCGACGTCGTCAAGCTAAATCTACAAATCCATAAAATATCATCAGACTGTAAAAACGTATCTGACACTGCCTCAGCCCCATTTCTCGGCAGCGATGCGGCAGCCACGAGTGCTGTACTGGAACTGACCGTAGTGTCATTCATGTGGCCCGCCTAGGAGGACACAATACCTTGCGCCTGCGCATAAGCTGAGGACAAAAAGCGAACCTAACTCCTGACCCTGAATTTACTACTAAAGTGAAATAAAAGGAAGGTACAGCTGAGGAAAAGGGCGTATATGTTATCCTGTGCAGAACGTAGTTAGATCGACTGTCTTAACATATATGAAGTATTTGCTAGTCGTGATATGAGGAAGACAACACGTGCTTACAACGTATGGCGTGTCTAGGAAAATTTTGTGCTTAAGCACGAAGTTTAATCATCTAAAAAGAACTTAGGAGTGGGAAGGTTAACATAGAGCCAACATCGTCATTATTATGACTAGGTCTAAACATTTTTTTGAGACATAAATGTTAAGCATTTGCTTAGCTATCGTTACAACGTATGAACATCCTATTGACTTAGCACACAAATGGTCATGAAAGAACTTATGAACAAGTCTACAGCTAATCTGTAACATCCGGCAATACGGGTCCCATGAAATAGATCATCATTACTCAAGATTAGTATATTTGACCTGAAATGGTCTAGAATCAAGTCAAAATAAACTAATGTACGTGCCTGATTAAGCTTCATGACGAAGTAATGGTTATGAGTTACAGAAAACAACTGAGGCTGTTGGTTTTTAAAATTAAAATTATTGTTATACTGTTTCCGACGGGGCCGCGAAATGCTGAAAATATTTGAATTTTGACATGTGGCCACATTAATATTAGTGTCCAGTGGATGCATTGGAGTAAAGTAATAAATCCTTCATTTCGCAAAGCGATGACGTTCTCTGAAGAAGACACGTGGATTGGGTGAACACAGCTAGTTGGATAACTGTAGGCAAGCTGACGTCATTGCATGTGACGTTCAAGCTCTATGCACGAGTGTGGGACCTCGGGAAATTCAATGTTTTCATCCTTGTATGCTATCTTCTACGTAAGTTTTGCAGAATGTTGTATTTGTGTTGGAATCTGAATATCCTGGAGGTCAACTGTTTTTTCCGTATGCAAGTACCCCTGCCTCCATTACCAAAAAAAAAAAAAAAAAAAAAAAAAAAAAAAAAAAGACGTAATGTGAACGAGTGAGGGACGGTCATCATTCCAGCAATGGGTATACTTCTAATTCTGCCCGTTACACTTAGACACGCTGATCTCTGCAACTTCTTGAGCTCTTTAGCTGTAACTTCTACTTTATTCCACCTTACTGCAACCGCATTGGTTACAAGTTTCATTGCAGAAGTGAGCATCCAGCACATTCTCTTGGGACTTGGACCCCAATTATTTCCCACGGGCAGTTATAGTGAACATAAGAGCATATTCCACCTTAAAACTAATATCCGAGGAACCAATGTTAGTTTCACATTCATCCCTTAGTACTTCAGCGCTCTTTCCACTGATAGAATTTTGTCGAAAGGTTTAGACTACCAACCTGTGTCCTCGAGATGTTTACTAATGGACAGTTTTACTGCGACTGGCTATTAGATCCTGTTCCTCTTAATTCCATAATTCTTGTACGATGGTAAAATCGGATTGTGCCTTTCTTCTAACTGTACTTTGAAATTTGCTAAATATTACTATGGCTAAATCATCTCCGTATCTTTGTCAAAAGTAGACTCTACCATTTAAATCTTTAATGAGCTCATTCACTGTTAGAATACACAATAGCGGGACATAACACAAATCTGTTGGCAGGCAGTGGTGAAGTAGGTCAGTCAGTCTTCATGTCCATCATTCTGGATTGTGAATATCGTCCATAATCTGCCAATCTTCTTACATATAAAGCTCTCAATGCCATGCTCTTATGCAGTTCTAACAATGCATTGGAAGGTCGTATTGCTAAAAGGGCACACAATATCCAAAACGAGGCAGAGAGCAATTTCTGGAAAATGTAAGGCTTCTTCTGTCTCCCCAGTATGTTAGTGAGCTACTGTTTTGTATGGTTTACCTGCTAGGTATGAATGAATGTTGGCTTCCATGCAAAGGGACCTCAGTTAACCATCTTTCCCTAACGAGCAAATTAACCAGTTTTTTTATAATGTCCTTAAAAAGAATCTTGATATGATCAGTTTTCCCTGGTTTTGGAATTAAAACAATACTCATAGTCCTACAACAATTTGGACTGATTGCAGCTGCTAGACTGACTTCAAAAAGGCTACATTGGAATCTGATTAATTTTGGTCATGCTTGCTGTAGCAGAGCATTACCATCTGGGCCCACTGGCCTGAACAGAGACACGTTCTATCGGCCACAGAAGTTCTTGAAGCCACCATAAACTTTAGCAAATTCCCAGTTCTCCTGAATGTTACCAGTAACCCGGTACCTCGCAGGGATTGCATCCTGGTCTGTGTTACCTGTCAGACTGCCGGGAGGGTAGTGAGGCTTGAGGAGCACATCCAACGCCTCATGTGGGGTCCTTGTACAACCATCCTCCTTCCTTAGTATGCCTCTTGAAATTGCCGATTTTCTGGTGAGGATTATGGGAAGCTTGGCTTCACCTACTATGCTTTCCACCTGTTCATAAAATATCTTCCACCATAATTGTTTCTCTTGCTCAATAAAAACACTGGATTAACTGAGCGCATCCCAAAATTTCACCCTATGTCGTTTCCTTCTCAGCTCTTTTCTTCGCAGTTCAAGGTTATTACTCGAAAAAGGTACATTCCTGCTTGTGCACTTGATAGAACAGTCTTCATTGCACAAGATCTAATCACAGACTTCCCTTCTTCTGCCTCTTTCTACAAATCTACTAGATTTACTATCGAAGTTTTAACGCGAGGTAAGAGTGAGTTTCGATCTTTCCTATACGAGTCGCAGTCTGTTTTCCTAGGATTTCTATAGGCCATGGACTGTTTATCACCCATTGAACTCTTAATGAAGTGATCAGGTATTATTTTACAGAAGACGATGTGGCCTCAAACCCAGAAGAATTTTATTGACTCAGATAATTATGGGTTCATCGTGATATGCCATTATTTGATATATCTATCCATTAAAGTAAATCCAAAACTTATATAATTCAGCTATTCCCTTCTTCTGTTCAAGGATGTATGTTCCTTACCCGTATTCCAAACGACTAGATTGATCTCCATTAGGTGTTCAAGTACGAAGTCACCTGTGCTGTTGGCATTGCAGCCAACGACCAGTTGTTCATCCATGAGTAATCAACTTTCAGTCTCCTCACTTCCTTGGAAGGAGGAACAACGTCGTTGCAAGGAAGGAAGTCCAGTAAAATTTCCCTCGTGCTCCCATCCAAACACTATTTCATCCTGATAGTCACCATGTCCCTAAAAAGAAGTTCACCTTCGGTATGAATGAACTTCCGTTTTTAATATAAAGAGATATTGTGAGGTACTTAGGTTTCTGCCATAAATCAGCTTATCTGCAGTTACTTCAAGTCATGGTACGCCCTCTTTATGTAAAACACGTTCCTAGATGAGTGCTACATCCACTTTCTGTTTTCTAACAACGTGACTCAAAATCGAAGATTCCTCATTACTACGTTACAGGTTTATCTGGAACATTTCCATCCACCAGCTTGCCGCTTCTGATATCCCTCATCACCCTGACGGTAACCTGTGAGAATCGTAAGTACGGTTTCTGGTCCTGTTCTCTTACTACATTCAGGTATTTCTCAACGACTTCCACTACAGGGAATTGGCGACTTGATGCTTCTTTCCGGTTTATTTTTATCCGCGTCGAAACTTCCTTGCTCTGCGCCTGTAATTTCGAATTGGGTCTTGGGAGAAAGGTACTTAAGCAGACAAGATATCCAGCACAACCTCTTCGTGGTCTTGAATAGTTCCTCTGCAGTCCTGACTAGCAGCTTCACGTCTGCCGGCCGGGGTGGTGGCAAAGCGGTTAAAGGCGCTACAGTCTGGAATCGCGCGACTGCTACGGTCGCAGTTTCGAATCCTGCCTCGGGCATGGATGTGTGTGATGTCCTTAGGTTAGTTAAGTTTAAGTAGTTCTAAGTTCTAATGAAGTGATGACCTTAGAAGTTAAGTCCTATAGTGCTCAGAGCCATTTTGAACTTCACGTCTTCCTGTGGAGATGTATTGATGTATTGGCCACTGCCCCCCTCATCCCCCCCCCCCCGTCGCACTCGCACACAGATAATGGTAAGAGCACCTAAGCACCTACGTCCAGTCCAGAGAGACCCTTCTGAATTCGGGGCTTTTGCATTCCCCAAAATTTTCAGCGAGAGCCGTCTGGATTAGCTCTTTCACCTGCGTGGTGTAAAAATGTGGGTATTCTATTTGGATTGCCACCATCCAAAAAACCGAGACTGCAGCGCTAATGATCGGTTTCCGTGTTTTGTGCCTAGGTGTTTTCTGGATATAGTTCTCCTCGGACGTGGGAGTGATGGACTTCTCTGTCCCGTCTTCGTCTTGCAAGTGGAATGGGGCTGTTTACCTCTCACACTCTGACGTAGTCTTTTCTTGGTGGTCTTCCGTTCAAATCATTTTAAATCCCTATTTTTGTTTTCAGGAAGTTTTACCTTCCTGTAATCTTCGTTCTCTTAGAAGTGTGCGTCTCTTTGATACAGACAGGTTTTCGACCTCAGTGTCGTTTTTCATTCCTTGGACTGTTCTGTCGTCCGATCCAATTGCGGAACGCCTTCCATCAGCTCAAAACAAAATGTTCGGTTATTCAAAGTATCAAAAAGCCCCATAGTTTTTCAGGTAATTCATGTATGCTCCATCTTACGTCCCACGAGAAATCGGGATGTATCACATTAACACTAGGGGATACCACATCGGTGTAGAGTTCTCCCAGTATCCTCTAGTCTCGGTACACGACATAGATTCTCATTTGTCACTCATCACTCGGCAGTGATCAAGTCACATCCTGGGTTAACCTTCATATACTGTTTCAAAGAGAAACAGACATATTTTGAATGGGTCAGTTAGACATGCTGATATGGAAAATTTATTCTTAAAAGGCACTTCCAAATATCTTTTGTAGATTGTTTTGTATGTAGAAAAGATGACATTGGAACTTATCAACATTTATTGAACATAATTATTACAAAATAAAATGTTACTACCAACATTTTAATTGAAAAATAAATTATTGTTACATGTAACTTCAAAAGATTTTATTGTAGCAAAACACACATTAGAGCTTAAATTTTAACTTTTTTTGTAGACAACAATCACTATAAAATTAAAACTCAATTACAAAATTTGGCTTTAAGGAAACATATTGAACTCAATGTGTATGCCTATCGCATTAACGTATCCAGTTCTTGCAGTACATGTTTGCCTGCTCTCGGCCGTGAAATGATTGACATCTACTGCACTTTTTGTTTGTCTTTCCGTTTTTCTTCGGCACACACTCTTTTCACACGCCCCTTTTCCGTTCTTTTGCTCCTGAACTCGTTCGTGCAATATTCTCCAAACTAACTTTGATCTTGTTAAAACATTTTTGGTCATTCTTTCCTCTCGCATTTGTTTCGTTAGGTCATATTCAAATTCTCTGAGGAATAACCGCCTTCTGAACAATTTATTTTGATTGCAATCTGGATTGATAAGTAGATGAAACTACCAGGAATTTACTGCAGCAATACCTAGCACGCTGTAGAACAAACAAACAGGCCATAGTTTGGTATACCTTTTACAGGAATAAGTGCTGGCGAGTTTATGTGTTGCGTCAAATCCTCCTTTCTGAGAGTTCCTACTCATATTAGATTTTTCTGAGAAGTTTCTCTGCCAGATAACACACCGTAAGGAAATTATCTGTGGTAATGTTTTCCCCAGTTTCCTCAACATTTTCAACAAGCCTCAAAACAATATTTGTCTCTCGTGGTCCATTTTCCGGATGTCCTGTGTATCCTTCTGCCGCACAAATGTATGCTGTTTTTACGTCAGAAAACAATCACAATTTTACCTCATATTTTCCTCTGGTTGTTTGAAGGTATATACTGCCGGAAGGAACGAACATTTTAGGCAACTGTTCCAGAAACATTTCAAAGAATGTCCTGGTAGCAGCCAGTTAATCATGACGTCACTAGCTGGTCGATCATTTTTGTTCTCAAATCTGAGAAATCTGTTGACTGTATGAAAACGCTGAAGTGAGATCGTTGTAGAGCATTCCTTTTGTCCAATAGCTCTTTAAGAGCTGTACACACTAGCGAATGTAAGATGTCCTTAGTATGCCTTCAGTTCCTCACCTGTATTAGGAGCGGAAGTCACATTTTTGACTTGTGATACCCATCTCATTTCTCTGTTGGTTTCATTCCAAATCACTAACATGATCTCTTCAGTTATGAACAGTAGAAATGATGATACTTTCGGTTCGTCAATCCGTTACAGAGCAAACCTCATAGGCCCTGGAGCAGGGTGGTTAAATGTTTGCAAATGTAGAATAAAAATCAAAAACAAAGAGAAATAAACAAAACTAGAATTAACTACAGTGCAATAAAATAAATTACAAACAAACACAATACAACCTAAACCTGACAATAAGTAAAAAGTAAAAATATACGGCATACAAACCGCAAGGAGTTATGTTTGATAGAGGTTTTCAACTCCCTAGACAGTCTACACAGAAGAGGAAAAAGGATAACCATGAGAAATCCTGTCCCAGCATCGCGTTCTCCACCAAGAAAATCACTAATGGCTGGACCGGGTTCCGAACCCAGAAACACAGCTATGGCAGCCCAGCGCATTAGTCGCTAGACTAAAATGCAGTGCAGTAATAAACATAGTATATCAATAAAATGCAATTTTATATAATATATTTATTACGCTAGCCTTGCTGTTGACTCAGTTGGAAGATTTGTAGACTAATTGTGCCATTACTCCTACAACTACACCAGTTTCTTTAGACAACGATACACCGCCTTTATCTACTTCACAATCACATCAATATTCTCACTTCCAGCAAATATGTTATCATCATTACTTGAACCATCAAGAATATCTAGAAAAATCAGGATTAACGACAGAATCATCTACCATTTCATCATCTGACTCATTGAAAAGCCTTTCTAACAGGTAACCACTTAGAAAGCTTCTACCCATTTTGCCACACAAAATCAGGGTAATGTCGTAGTTGTTATATTTGTACGTATTCCTACATAAATAACAATTTGAAATGCCTCTGAACCATTGTAGACCACACAGTGACAATGCCATTTATTTCAAATAGAATATTGTTAGAATTCAAATGACAATTTTTGTCTGAGTCTAAACGATCCATTCACAATATGTGTGTCAAGGTTGTGTGTCTCCGAAATTATTGTAGATTTTGAAATAAAACTGAGGATTACGTAAGGTCCTGTTAGGGTACAAATATTAATCGTGGTTTTCTGTTGATTTTAGTAAACTAACTGAGTCAGCTCGATTCATTCACAGTAAGAAGATTAAACGGCCAGTGTTTTAGCAAAAGAACTATGGGAAAAGATGCAGGGAGCAATAGGAGGTTTACAGACATGTGTCATCCGGTTCATCCAAAAAGACCTGTCTGGCTTGGGAGAGCCTGCCAGCAGCCATGGTCAGCCTTACGATAGGACAGTGACATACGATTAAAATTTATTTTTGTACCAGTCAATTCTAAACATAATATACGTCTTTGTATATGCATACCTCCAAATCTCGACATGTTATGTAAGTTTTATTGCCTACTTGGTAAAAGTTCTGCCCCAGTTTACGATATTTCATATTTCGTTACTTATACGCAAGATTTACGTCTGGGGTGGAAGGACCTTTTGGTAATAACTCAACAAAGAAAGTAAATAAGTAAAGCGAGATACACTGTAGGTTTGGTTTCTGTTCTCGTTCAAAATGTGCAGGTCATATAGCGACCTACAGAAAAAAATACTGCGGTGTACGCTACTTTTGTCTCTCCATCCCGCTTCTCAGAAGTAAATACAATGATGCAGCCGTCCTAACCAGTCATCGGTTGCTGGGTAATGGGTATGTAATATTAACTACTTCCCATCTACTGAATGTGCGTTCACTCAACCTGCGGGCCAAAAGGTGAGGAAAAGGGTGCTGTAGGTGGTCACTACGGACACGAAAGCAGCAATGAGGCTCAGCCGCACGGTGAGAACTCCCAGCAGGCTGGCCACTGGGCGTCCAGAGGACACCTGCCGCGCCAGCAGTGGCAGCTCGCGGTGGGCGGCGCCGCCCACACGCCGCCCTTCCAGCAGCAGCTGCGAGCACAGCCTCTGCGTGCGCTTCGCTTCTGTCTCCACACAGTGGGCGGGCACGACGAGTATCGTCAGATGAGCAAGACTGAGGAACATACTCAGATTCACTTGCCAGCTACTGATACTACTCATAGCTAGGAACGACAATTTCGTTCCAACGAAGTATACCTGAGCAGCCATAAACATAGGAATTGATATGAAGTATAACACTAGAAAAACCTCATGAGCAGAGCCAGCTAATTCTGACAATTCACTGAGTTTTGCATGCACTATAGTGAGAGTTCGCACATAGTCTGCTACACTCCAAAGAATTCTAGAGTCTGATTGTAGACTCCCTCTGTACAAAGACTATTTCTATACAGAAATGTTACCATAATATTCAACGTCGTTACTTACATCGCGAACGTAAAGTCTGTACCTAATCACAAATTGTAAATTTGCAAATCTCGAAAGTGATAAAGTGGCAACAAGAAAACCGACCACAGTAAACACTAGGCTCAGCCTATGGTCATGAGATTTAATAATCGTGAACATTGGTAAGTAGTATGAATAACCATAACAAAATAGCAAAACCAGTAGTAGTTTTACTATCTTCTTCTCACTTGTATTTACAGGACCAATATGAGTCATCAGAAGTTTGTCACATGATACTAACAACTTAACCATTGTCTCATACCTTTGTGTTGAGGAAAACATCTAACACTATCGCTACGAATGTCATTGTTGACAAACTCACTAATCTGAAAAATGATATGACGTTCACCATAGACATTGTAGGGAACGGTCTGCAGTAGAGGTGCACGGATACACACGCAGAAATCATGTGTGATACGCTGGTGAGGGTCACAGTAACTAGATCCGTTCTTAATTTCTTCACAGATCCAGTTTTCATATCAACCGTAAATGGCATGAGACCAATCAATTTGCATGTGAAGTGGAATGGCTCGGTGGCCAATAGAAGTGTCCGAGTGTTTTCTGGCAGCAACGGATTAGATTCATACGCTGTCATCACCTGCAAAAGGGAAGACCAAAAAAATAAATACACAGTACTCACAGTAGCACCTATTTTATGGGTAGCAATGAACCGGTTTTCAGATTTCTAGGCCATCGTCAGATAACCTGACTAAATAGGAAGGCCACATATCAGCGGCAGTTTATAGAAGCAAATTAGACTTTGCAAAGTTATAGCTAAACAAAAACACAAGTACAATGAATTTAGTAAGTAAGCTATGAATGAACAGAGCGGACGAAAGAGTCAGTGGAATGTGGAGGATAACAGTTATACAATTTACAAGAAGCATATTATCTAATGTTGAGAAAAATATTTATTGGCTGTTACTACTTTGAACTGATAAGCAAATGTTACCATAATGTGCAGCGTCGTTTCTCATATCGCCATCGAAAATATTTAGAAGTAAAATTCTGTACTTAATAACAAATCGTAAATTTGTAAATCTCAGAGGTCATAGAGAGTTGGCAAGAAAACTGCTCACAGTAGACGATAGACACACAACTGTGCACAGTGTGCATTACAGTGCCTCATTTATAAGCCACAATAATACCTATCTTGAAAAATTCTTGTTAACTTTATTTTTCTTTCGCCTCTGTATGTACGGATAAGTTTCCGTTTAAAAGTAATTTATAATTCACAGCGGCATTTCTATCACAGAAACGCGTTAACATTTTTCATTTCTTAGTTTCGTCTCTGAGAGTAAGGATAAGTTTTCACAGACGTACACTCGATCTGTTAGAGTGCGCGAGGACCCACTTTTAAGGAGGCAGCACGATCTGTTCGTTGTAATACTCGAGGGCATGGAAGACTACCAAAACACACTAGGAATATATTTCTCGATATAGTGATTTAGGTGTTCTAAATTTAACTGAAACTGCAGTAGGACTTCCCGTGTTCCTATATTCCTATGATCCTCTCACAATGCACCGGGAGTCTTAGACCCACAGAAGAGTAGGCTGAAATGTAAGAGAATCGACAGTAAGAATCAAAGTGCAGGGAGGTGAAATCCAGGTACGTTGAGAAGCAACGATGTTGTTTCGACGTTGTCTGAAGTTATAGGTACTGGGATACTGAATGTCACGTTCAGTTGAAGGGGAACTGACATATCTAAAAATTATAGTCATATAAACTGAACACACAAATATTGGTACAGGTAAAATGCAGGTAATGAAGATGTGGATTAGAATCCAAAAATACTCCAGCTGACAGATGAAAGGAGAAAGGACACAAACGTTCAGGTACACTATGTGATCAAAAGTATCCGGTCCTCCCCAAAAACATACGTTTTTCGTATTACGTGCATTGTGCTGCCACCTACTGCCAGGTACTCCTTATCAGCGACCTCAGTATTCATTAGACAACGCGAGGAATAAGAATGGGGCACTCCGCGGAACTCACGAGCTTCGAACGTGGTCAGATGCTTCGGTGTCACTTCTGTTATACGTCTGTACGTGAGATATCTCCACTCCTAAACATGCCTCGATCCACTCTTTCCGAAGTGATAGTGAAATGGAAACGTGAAGGAACACGAACAGCACAAAAGCGTACAGGCCGACCTCGTCCGTTGAATCACCGCCGACAGTTTATAATGTGTAGCAGGCAGACATCTGTCTAGACCATCACACAGGAATTCCAAAGTGCATCAGGATCCACTGCAACTACAATAACTATTCGGTGAGAGGTGAGAAAACTTGGATTTCATGGTCAAGCGGCTGCGAATAAGCCACACATCAAGCCGGTAAATTCCAAACGACGCCTCGCTTAGTATAATGAGCATAAACATCGGACATTTGAACAGTGGGAAAACGTTGTGTGGAGGGACGAATCATGGTATACAATGTGGCGATCCGAGGGTGTGACTATGGCGAATGCCCTGTGAACGTCATCTGCTAGCGCGTGTAGTGCAAACTGTAAAATTCGGAGGCGGTGGTGTTACGGTGTGGTCGTGTTTTCCATGGAGGGGGCTTGCAACCCTTGTTGTTTTGCGTGACACTATCACAGCACAGGCCTACACAGATGTTTTAAGCACCGTCTTGCTTCCCAGTGTTGAAGAGCAATTCGGGGATGGCGACTGCTCCATTCAACACGATCGAGCACCTGCTCGTAATGCACTGCATGTGGCGGAGTGGTTACCCTACAATAACATCCCTGTAATGGGTTGGCTTGCACAGAGTCCTGTCGTGAATCCTACAGAACACCTTTGGGATGTTTTGGAACGCCGACTTCCTGCCAGGCATCACCAACCGACATCGATACCTCCCCTCAGTGCAGCAATCCGTGAATCATGGGCTGCCATTCCCCAAGAAACCTTCCAGCACGTGACAACGTATGCCGTCATCGAGGCTAAGGGTCGGCCAACACAATATTGAAGTCCAGAATTACCGATGGAGGGTGCCATAAACTTGTAAGTCATTTTCAGCCAGGTGTCCGGATATTTTGATCACACAGTCTACAGAAAGAAATAGTGCAGTATTACAGACTAATATACGTAATCAATCGGGAGCAAACAGTAGTTACAAAGGAATGTCCGCAGCAAAATATTACTGTACAGCAAAGAAAACGGTCGCCCGAGGGGCTGACTCAACTCATAGAAGGGTCAAAATAGCTTCCGGTTAACTTAAAAGCAAACATGTCCACATTACCAGTGTATAAGGAACTCCAACGTTAACCGCAAACGAAAGTGAATATTAGTGGAAGGAGTACTATGTTTCCTATGTGGACAGAAGAATATAAAGTAGATATGCGGATGTAAGGCATGAGGGATCTATTAATAATATCTGAGATTGAAAGATCTTCACAGGACATGTGATCGAACGAATCACAAGGTATAGATAACACACGTTCGTAGTTTCTGAAGTGACTGCAGGAATTGGCAGCCAAATGTTTCTCCAAATTAGTGTGTGGATTCTCCAGGCAGCCTTTTGGACTTTCGGAAGAGCGTCAGCGACACAGTTGCTAAGTGAATAGGGTAAGTAAGTGCGAGAACGGCTGCACAATACGTCTGACAGATCAGGCGTTAAACTTTCTGACCAAATGAGTAGAAAGAATTTTGTGAACCTGTTACACAGGACAAACGAAACTACGCTACTGCATAGTGGTGCAAGGCTTTTGAAATGCCCAAAACAATAAGAACGATATATATGGAATGACGAGTAATGAACAATAGGAATGGTAGAATAAGGGAGAAGGGCGTGAGGCAGGAACACATTCAAATTTACCACTGTTCAACTCTCAAAGTAAAGAATTAACGAAATAAATAGAAGGAAGATACTAAAATTGAATTAAATTTCGGGGTGGAAGGTTGTCGCCCAAGACCTTTGTATGACATAGCACTAGTCTCTAATAGGATCTTTTTTATGTGATGAACTGTCTATTGACTACACTGTTTGAACTGAGAGTAAATCAAAGAAAGACGAACGTGTTAGGCAGTTGCGGAAATGTGATTAGGGGTAAATATAACATCGAAAATGGGGATAACGATGTGGACGAAGTAGAAGCATTGTGCTAAAGCAAGTATACTAGTATCAAACGTATGTCAATTTGAAAAACAAATCTCTACGAATGTTTGTTACGAGCACAACAATCTGTGGAGGTGCAGCATGGACTGTGAGAGGATAACAAGGAAATGGAAGAGTCTGAAACTTGTTATACTGAAAGATGCTGAATATTAGATAGACTGATATAAGAATCCATGTGGTTGCCACAGAAACGATTAACGGAGCAATGTACGAGAAATAGATTAGAAGATATGAAGATATTTATTAAGATGTCAGAGAACATACTCTATGTTATTATATGATGAAAATTGAGGGGGACTCCAGACATGAGAACAACACAATTAATGACTGTTTACGTGTGGTCCAGATGCCACACTGTAATGAGGAAGTTGTGACAAGGGGGCGGGCTGAGGAGGGTGGGGAAATCCTATGAGGTCGCGCCATCCAGTGTGCTGACGACCAAACTAACGAAAAAGAAATATAACCCTTTGATGGATAATAACGGGAACTCCTCACCAAAGGTTTCCTAATATTTTGTGCTGTCTTCTCGGTGTCCACGAAACTTGAATTTTTGTTTAATGTCACCGTCTTTAAATATTTCTTCATTCAGTGAAATGCCACTAAATGGTAGATTTACCAAATGAGGAAATTGATTGTTATGATAATTTATTACTGTTGTCAAAAGCTATAATCGGAAGAGTAAATCTGGCCCAGAGTGCTGTTTATAAACTATATCCAGTTTTCAAAGCGAAGTATCTAGTGAGGCTTAACCCATCAATGTGTGTTATCCGTTTCGCCTCACGGCAGAGGAATATGAACTTAACTAGCAGAAAGCATTCAAGAATTAGGATCGTTATGTGAGAGAGGGATGTATGCATGATTCGAATTAGTGCGTGAGTAAGAGGAAATAAAATTCAAATGTAGTAAATAGCAGAGACCTAATCCACGCAGTACTAAAATTTAAATGTATATGGCCTGGAGGCAAATGGAGGCGAGTGGATAACTGGTGATGTTCGTTGTAATTGATGTCGAATATCGTCTCTCAGTAGGAAATTCGGAAGATCATCGTGTATGAGTGTCACTGAAGATCATACTATTCCAGGAAAAGTCAAGGAGAGACATTCACTCAATAGTGGATGCTAAATAGCTGATGACTGTTGTAACTCTGGTGCTCTGTTTGACATCCTAAATGTGTCAGACAACCAGTCTCAAAGTATCAAAGTCTTTAGTCGCTTCAGAACCTAAGAGGATTCTAAATTACACATGGTTAGAACGGAGCATGGTGTCAGCTAGACCGAGCCAGCAGGAATTACAGCATGGTCCGAAGCGGCCTTCCTCCTGCCGACATTGTGTGACGTCAGCAGCTCCGTCAATATGTGTGCCTTCTTACATTGTCTCGAGGAGGTCGGTGAAATTTGTAGGTATGTAAATCTTACGCTATCGATTTCATGGTATAAAGGCAGACACGATTATATTATCTCCTGAACTAACGATAAATACACAAGTTTTGCTTTTATCCTCAAACGATTTAATTCCAAGCCATTGTGAATAATTATTTCCAGGGTGGAAACATTACTTTAGCGCAAATGCAACGTGTCGCCACTTTCCACGTGTGAAACTATTGATTGCATCCGATTGTGAGGCAGTGGAACTGAATCCACAATAGAATTTTTGTTTCTCCCTGGCCCGACTGCATAGATCGTACATTAGCAGAAAATAGTTTCAGTACAAAATTCTGTTTGTAAATGTGACTGTAGAACACGAATGGCATGAAGTTATTAAACTGAACTAGTACCTGGAGTGAATTTAAATATCTATAATACCACGACTAGCATGTTTGAATTCGAATATAGCATGACCGAACCATAAAGAGTTGCCAGACAAATAAAGTATCGTCTAGGTACGAAACAGAACACTAAAACCCAGTAACCTAGATGGAGGCATACAGCGTCTGTCGCTTTAAAACGCCTGTCGCTTTTGCCATTTTAGCATAATAAACAGCTTGTTTCACGCTCACTGGTGGCGAATTCAACGCAAAAGGTGACACAGTCCCGCACCACATGTAACGAAATAGCTCCAAATGCAGTATATATGGACGCTACCAAAGGGCTTGCATGAAAGAGTTCCAGCCAGCACTAAAGCTACATCCCGCCAGCTACTCTGATGGTCAACAGCCGACAACAGAGACTACGTGAGTGACAACTAAGCAGGTGCGCTAAGAAAAGAGAAAGAAGCCATATGGGTATCCAGACTGCGATTAGTGGTTTGATTTGTACATATATTCCTCTATACGTTTGTCATTTCCATTGTGACGTGCATCTGAACCTAGAGGTAGGATTACAGCGATAGAAACTGGTTCCTCCTCATGATTCGTGGCCTGGAAAAACATCGTTAGACGCTCCTGTGTGTTATCTAACCCTAACAGAGTGTTAGACCTGTGTGACGGTTTGTTTTCTTAATTAGTTGAAGTATGACGTAGGATAGGAATGTCGTCTGTGTTTTACATATACGATATGTGGGTTTTCATACACTGGTAGTAGGCTAGTGTCTGTGCTTCTCGGCACACTGTAGACAGGTGTTCCTTTAGCTTAGTATTTCAGGAGACCAAAAAGTTAAGATCATCACTCACCTATTCACTCCCCCCATTAATGTGCATATTGAGATATTGAGTAATTTTTTGCATGCAAACGGAAGAAAGCGTTTAAAATATTTGCATGCATCTACATCACATCTACATCGATACTCCGAAAGCCTCCGTATGGTGTGTGGTGGAGAGTACCCTGTACCGCTACT
Source organism: Schistocerca serialis cubense (assembly GCF_023864345.2). Lineage (NCBI taxonomy): Eukaryota > Metazoa > Arthropoda > Insecta > Orthoptera > Acrididae > Schistocerca > Schistocerca serialis. Next base: position 727,118,004 of record NC_064642.1, read on the forward strand.
AGTCATTTCATTTCCTGTTCTACTTGCAAATAAAGCGAGGAAAATACGACCATTCATATGCCTCCGCATGAGGCCTAATTTCTTGCATGTTTTCTTCGTAGTCCTTACGTGCATTGCATGATGGTGGCAGTACAATCGTCCTGTAGTCAGTTTCTAACGCTGTTTCTCTACATTTTTTCACTGCTTTTTCTCAAAAAGAACGTCACCTGCCATCCAGGGATTCCCATTTGAGTTCCCGAAGCATATCTGAAACACTTATGTGTTGATAAATCCTACTTGTAAGGTATCTAGCAGTCCGCTTCTAATCTGATTCGATGTCTTCCTTCAGTCCGACCTGGTGCGGATCCCAAGCACTCGTGCAATACTCAAGAATATGTCACACTCGCGTGCTATATGACGACTCCATTGTAGGTTAACCATTCATTGCATACATTCTCCAAAGAAATCGAATTAGACGATTCCTCGTCCCTACCACAGTTCTCACACGCTCGTTCCACCTCATCTCGCTTTCACTGTGTCAAGCAGGACGCTAGTAATACTGTGTGCAAAAATTACAGGTTTGATCTTCCTACTCATCCACATTAACTTAAATTTTTCTACGTTTATGGCTAGCTGCCATTCATCACAACAACCGGAAATTTCGTCTAGTCGTCTTATATCTCCCTACAGTCACTCAGCTTCGACACCGTACCACACACACAGCACGGCATCATCTTCAAATAACCACAGATTGCTAGTCTGTCTGTCCACCAAATCATTTATGTATATAGAGAACAACGTAGGTCCCTTCACAGTTCCCAGCGGCACTCCTGACTACACCCTTGTCTCTGATGAACACTAACCGTCGAGGACAGGTTGGTTGGTTTGTGGGATTAAAAAGACCAGACTGCTATGGTCATCGGTCCCTTCTTCCAAATACTAAAAACACCCACAGAGAATAAAAACGAGTAACAGAATAGATCAAAGATGACACAGAACAAGAGAAACTTAGACAAAGACCAGACAAGACGAACTAAAATCACACAGAGTGTGACGGTGGTTGGCTGACCATAGAAACAAGAAAGGAAAAGCCAAACACCGAGAAACGCATTATAAACTCAGATTAAAATCGTAGGCCAATGGCCAGAATCAACACAAATCAACATAACAAACACTCAGAGTAAACGATAAAAACCCTCTGCCCGAATAAAACGTAAAGCTAAGCCAGCCATAGCAGGATCATCAGATAAAAGGGCAGGGAGCGTATCAGGCAGCGCAAATGTCTGCCTGACCACAGCTAAAAGGGGCAGGCCAACAAAATGTGGGCCACTGTCAAAGCCGCCCTGCAGCGACGTGGTGGAGGGTCCTCCCGGCGCAGTAAATAACTGTGTGTCAGCTGGGAGTGGCCAATGCGGAGCCGGCAAAGGACTACTGAGTCAATGCGAGTGGCTGGCAGGGATGACCGCCACACAGCTGTCGTCTCCTTGACAGCACGGAGTTTATTACACGTTGTCAGTTCGCGCCATTCATCATCCCATAGCGCAAAAACTTTGCAGCGTAAGACTGCCCGCAAATCAGTCTCTGGGAGGCCAACATCCAGAGATGGTTTAGTCGTGGCCTTTTTCGCCAGGCGGTCAACATGTTCATTGCCCGGGATACCAACATGACCGGGGGCCCACAAAAAAACCACAGAGCGGTCGCAACGGGCAAGAGTATGCAAGGACTCATGGATAGCAATTACCAGACGAGAATGAGGGAAACAATGGTCGAGAGCTCGTAAACCGCTCAGGGAATCGCTACAGATAATGAAGGACTCACCTGAGCAGCAGCGGATATACTCTAGGGCATGAAAGATGGCAGCCAGCTCAGCTGTGTAAACGCTGCAGTCATCCTGCAAGGAACGTTGTTCGGAATGGTCGCCTAGAGTTAGCGCATACCCAACACGACGAGCAACCACCGAACCGTCAGTTTAAACAATGCCAAAGCCCTGATACGTGGCCAGGATGGAATAAAAGCGGCGGCGGAAGGCCTCTGGAGGGACTGAGTCCTTCGGGCACTGTGTCAAGTCGAGCTGAAGGCAAGGGCGAGGAACACACCATGAGGGTGTGCGCAAAGTGGCCTGGAAAGGAGGTGGAACAGTGGAAACCCTAAGCCCAGAGAGAAGCACTTGGACGCGGACCGTGATCGTACAACCTGACTGGGGCCGACGTCCTGGCAGATGGATTGCGGGAACAGGAGACGATAGTTTGGATTGCCCGGGCAAGCTAAAAACATGGGCAGCATAAGCGGCCAGCAAACGTTGGCGCCGTAACCGCAGTGGAGGGACACCTGCGTCCACTAGTATGCTGTCCACAGGGCTGGTGCGGAAGGCACCAGTGGCAAGTCATATCCCGCCGTGTAGTATTGGGTCCAGCACCCGCAACGCAGATGGGGAAGCAGAGCCATAAGCCAGGCTCCCATAATCCAGACAGGACTGGATTAACGCTTGGTAGAGTCGTAACAGGGTAGACCGGTCGGCGCCCCAGCTGGTGTGGCTCAAGCATCTCAGAGCATTTAGATGCCGCCAACACGCCTGTTTAAGCTACCGAATATGAGGCAGCCAAGTCAACCGGCCATCAAAAAGTACACCCAAAAACCTGTGGGTCTCCACCACAGCAAGAAGTTCGCCATCAAGATAAAGCCGCGGCTCAGGATGGACCTTTCGGCGCTGGCAGAAATGCATAACGCTGGTCTTGGCAGCCGAAAACTAAAAACCACAGGCTACAGCACAAGACTGCACCTTGCGGATTGCGCCCTGTAGCTGACGTTCAGCAGCTGCAATGCCAATAGAGCTATAGTAAAGGCAGAAGTCGTCAGCATACAGGGAAGCGTAGACAGAATTTCCCACCGCTGCAGTGAGACCGTTTATTGCAATTAAAAACAGGCAGACACTGAGGACAGAGCCCTGTGGTACCCCGTTCTCCTGACGTGGGAGGAACTGTGGGAGGCTGCAACTTGCACGCAGAAGGTACGATACAACAGAAAATTGCGGATAAAGATCGGCAGAGGGCCCCGAAGACCCCATCCATGAAGCGTAGAATGGATGTGATGACGCCATGTCGTATAGTATGCCTTATGCATGTCGAAAAAGACAGTGATCAGTTGCTAACGCCGGGCAAAGCAACTGCGGATGGCTGACTCCAGGCTCACCAGATTGTCGGCGGCGGAGCGATCTTTACGGAGCCCACCCTGAGATGGAGCCAGAAGGCCCCGAGACTCCAGTACCCAGTTCAAGCGCTGGCTCACCATCCGTTCGAGAAGCTTGCAAAGAACCTTGGTGAGGCTAATGGGGCGGTAGCTATCAACCTCCAAAGGGTACTTGCCCAGATTCAAAACGGGGATGACAATGCTTTCCCGCCATTGCAACGGTAACTCACCGACGACCCAGAGACGGTTGAAAGGTCGAAGAGGCGTCGCTTGCAGTCCACTGAAAGGTGTTTCAGCGTCTGACAGTGAATGCGATCTGGCCCAGTGGCGGTATCAAGGCAAGCAGCAAGGGTGCTGTGAAATTCCCACTCACTGAATGGAGCATTGTAGGATTCAGAATGGTGGGGCGAAAAGAAAGGCTCCGACGTTCCATCCGCTCTTTAATGGAGCGGATGGCCAGTGGGTAATCGGAAGATGCGGAACTAAGAGCAAAATGCTCTGCCATGCTGTTGGCTATTTCGTCAGAGTCTGTACAAACTGCTCCATTCAGTGAGAGCGCAGGGACGCTGACAGGGGTCAGATAGCCATAGAGGCGTCAGATCTAGGCCCAGACCTGCGATGGAGAGACATGGAGGCCAATGATGGACACATACCGCTCCCAGCACTCCTGCTTGCTTTGGCAGATAAAGCGGCTGGCCCGCGCACGCTGCCGTTTGAAGGTGATGAGGTGCTAAATGCAGGGATGACGCTTGAGACGCTGGAGCGCCCGCCGGCGTTCTTTTATCGCCTCAGCGATCTCGGGCGACCACCAAGGCACAGTCCGCCGCCGAGGGGACCCAGAAGAACGGGGAATGGCAGATTCGGCGGCACTAACGATGCCGGTGGTGACCGATTGAACCACCGCATCAATGTCATCACTAGAGAGAGGCTCAATGGCAGCAGTGGAGGAAAACAAGTCCCAGTCGGCCTTATTCATGGTCCACCTGCAAGGCCGCCCAGACGACTGACGCTGTGGCAGGGACAGAAAGATTGGAAAGTGGTCACTACCACACAGGTCGTCATGCACACTCCAGGCAACAGACGATAAGAGGCTAGGGCTGCAAATCCAAAGGTCGATGGCGGAGTACGTGCCATGTGCCACGCTGAAGTGTGTGAAGGAACCATCATTTAAAAGCGAAAGATCGAGCTGTGCCAATAAATGTTCAATGGTGGCGCCTCGACCTGTCGCCACCGACCCACCCCACAGAGGGTTATGGGCGTTGAAGTCGCCCAGTAACAGGAAAGGGGGCGGCAATTGTGCTATCAGCGCAGCCAGGACATGCTGCGCAACATCATCATCCGGTGGAAGGTAAAGACTGCAGACGGTAACAGCCTGTGGCGTCCACACCCGAACAGCGACAGCCTCTAAATGAGTTTGTAGAGGGACAGACTCGCTGTGAAGAGAGTTAGGGACATATATACAGACGCCACCAGACACCCTTTCATAAGCTGCCCAGTTCTTATAATAACCCCGATAGCCACGAAGGGCGGGGGTTCACATTGCTGGATACCAACTTTCCTGAATAGCAATGCAGAAGAGAGGGTGAAGGCTGATAAGTTGTCGGAGCTCAGCTAGATGGTGGAAAAAACCGCTGCAGTTCCACTGGAGTATGAAATTGTCCATGGCTGAGAAGGCGTGAAGGGACTAGGAAGGCAATTTACGCCGCTTGAGTTAACCCGCATGAGTTACATCCATGGCGTCTGAGGGACTAGCGAGATCCTGGTCTTCAGCAGACGCCAGAATCTCGACCTCATCCTCAGATGCAGAGTTTGTAGGATGCAGTGGGACGGATGCCACCGCAATGTCGGTGGTCTTTGGGGCTTTCTTCTTTTTCGGCTTCCCCTGGTGTGGCTTCCGTGGTTCAGGCTTCATGGGCTTCACTGTGTCAGTCTCAGGGGTGGACGACGACCGTGAGGCCCTACGACCAGGGACTGGTGGTTGTTTCAGCCACTTGCTGGTGTCCGCGTTGCCACTGGTCGGAACTTGTGAAAGGAGGTCCCCAAGGGACCACTTCCTGGTGAGAGAAGCCGAAGAAGTCTTATGCTTCTCTGGCTGGGAAGGGGGAACTGATGTCCCCAATGGTTTGGGGGTTGTTGCTCCTGGAATAGATGGAGCAGGGGCAACAGGGAGTGAAGTTCCCCCCCCCCCCACAACCAAGGGAGCCGGTGAATTCTGACAGAGCTGAGGTTGAACTGTAGGTGACGACACGGTAGAGGTTCAAACTGGAGTTGCAGCCACGGCATAGGTGGATGTCATTGGCACAGGATGTAACCACTCATATTTTCATATTTCCGCCTAGCCTTGGGGTAGGTCAGGAGGTCCAGGGTCTTATATTCCATTGTCTTCCTTTCTTTCCGGAATATCCTACAGTCCGGCGAGCAAGGTGAATGGTGTTCTCCGCAGTTAACACAGATAGGAGGCGGAGCACACGGATTATGGGGTTGCGAAGGACGTCCACAATCTCTACACGTGATGCTGGAAGCACAGCGAGATGACATGTGTCCGAACTTCCAGCATTTAAAACACCGCATCAGAGGAGGAATATATGGTATCACATCACATCGGTAAACCATCACCATGACCTTTTCGGGTAAGACATCACCCTCGAAGGCCAAGATGAAGCCACCGGTGGCCACCTGATTATCCCTCGGACCCCAATGGACACGCCGGACGAAGTGAACACCTCGTCGTTCTAGGTTGATGCATAGTTCATTGTCGGACTGTAGAAGAAGATCCCTGTGGAAGATAATACCCTGGACGATGTTTAAACTTTTATGGGGAGTGATGGTGATGGAAACATCCTCCAACTTGTTGCAAGTGAGCAACCTCCGTGACTGGGCAGAGGATGCTGTTCTGATGAGAACTGACCCAGAGCGCATTTTGGATAAGCCCTCCACCTCCCCGAATTTGTCCTCTAAATGCTCCATAAGAAACTAAAGGCTTGGTTGGCATAAGAGATTCACCATCAACCTGCGTACAGACAAGGTACCGGGGTGAATAATCTCCACTGCTTTCTTTAGCCATGCGTTCTTCCCATGGAGTGGCCAGGGAGGGAAATGATCTCGGATCGTATTTCTTCCCATTGAGGTTGGACCTCGATCATTTAGAGACTGCTGGTGGTGGCCCACCAGCGAGAGATTATGTACCACACTTCATTGCGGGTCATCCGCCCTGATGCCACCCACTCCGACAAGGGGCTCTCCCCACGGGCGCCACCCAGCTGCAGCAAAGACCACCTGGCAGGATAGCCTTTGCCGGGAGTCCCGATGCCCCAGAGGGATAGGCATCAACTCCTCGGCATATGTGGGGAGGTAGCAGCTCAGGCATCAGCAGTGCAATCCCTGTGTAGTCAGAGGGCTACCCCCAAGAGGGTACATGACAACCCCACCACAACGGACTGGCTATCGTGCTGGATGTCAGGTGTCGAAATATCCATCTACATCACGAGGGCAAAGATGGAAGTGCACAATGGAGGGAATGTATGCTACCCGGAACACACTGCAGCCAATGTGGCCGGAAGCTCGATGGAAGTCTAACTCCATGACAATATCGGGTGTGCCAGATCTTAGGGCAAGATGGATATATAATACACCACGTAAGGCGTCCTTCCCCAAATGGTACGCACTAACAGAAAATTTTGAAAGGTAGCGGTCAAACCCCTTAGGGGACCAACACATTAAGGCCGAAACGTTTGAGACTCCTTTTAGTCGCCTCTTACGACAGGCAGGAATACAGCGGGCCTATTCTTACACCCGAACCCGCAGGGGGCCGTCGAGGACAGCATACTGTGTTCTGTTACTTAACAATGGGTAGCCTTGAGGGATGAAATAGTGAAGGCAGCAGAGTATCAAGTAGGTAAAAAGACAAGGGCTAGTAGAAGTCGTTGGGTAACCGAATAGATATTGAATTTAACTGATGAAGGAAGAAAATATAGAAATGCAGTAAATGAAGTAGGCGAAAAGGAATACATAAGTCTCAAAAAATGAGATGGACAGAAGGTGCAAAATGGCTATGTGGGGAAGGCTAGAGGACAAATTTAAGGATGTAGAGGCAGATATCACAAGGGGAAGATAGATATAGCCCACAGGAAATTTAAAGAGGCCTTTGGAGAAAACAGAACCACCTGTATGAATATCAAGAGCTCAGATGGAAAACCAGTCTTAAGCAAAGAGGGGAAAGCACAAAGGTGGCAGCGCGGGTAAGCCGCACGGGCTGAGGCACCTTGTCACGTTACACGCGGCTCCCACCGTCCGAGGTTCGAGTCCTCCCTCGGCCATGGGTGTGTATGTTGTACTTAGCGTAAGTTAATTTAAGTAGTGTATAAGCCTAGTGACAGATGACCTCAGCAGGTTGGTCCCATACGAACATAACACAAATTAAGAAAAAAATATGTTGCAGAAAGTTAGAAGGAGTGTATAGAGGGTGTATAAAACGGCGATGAACTTGAGGGCAATATTATGGAAGTGGTAGAGGACGTAGATGAAGATGAAGTGGGTGATATGATACAGCGTGAAGAATTTGACAGAACACTGAAAGACCTAAGTCGAAACAATGGCACGGAAGTAGACAACATTCCATTGGAACTACTGATAGCCTTGGGAGGTCCAGCCCTCTCTACCATCTGATGAGAAAGATGTGTGAGAGAGTCGAAATATCATCAGACTTCAAGAAGAATATAATAATGGCAGTCCCAAAGCAAGCAGGTGTTGATAGGTGTGAAAATTACAGAACTATCAGTTTAATAAGTTACGGGTGCAAAATACTAACACGGATTCCTTACAAAAGAAAGGAAAGACTGGTAGAAGCCGAGCTCGTTGAAGATCAGTTTGGATTCTGTAGAAATGATGGAACACACGAGGCAATACTGACTCCACGCTTTATCTTAAAAGATAGGTTAAAGAAAGGCAAACCTATGTTCCTAGCATTTGTGGACTTAAAAAAAAAAAAAAGCTTTTGACAGTTTTGACTGGAACACTCTCTTTAAAATTCTGGAGTTGGCAAGTGTAAAATACAAGGTGCGAAAGGCTATTTACAATTTGCACAGGAAACAGAAGGCAGTTATAAGAGTCGATTGGCATGAAAGGGAAGCAGTGAAGGCGAAGGGAGTGAGACAGGGTTGTCGCCGGTCCCCAATGTTATTCAATCTGTATATTGAGCAAGCAGTAAAGGAACGAAAAAAAAAATTTGGAGTAGGATTTTAAATCCATTGGAGAAGAAATAAAAACTCTGAGGCCGGCTCACGACATTGCAATTCAGTCAGAGACAGCAAAGGCCTGGAAGACCAGCTTAACGGAATATACAGTGACGTGAAAGAAGCCACGCGGGATTAGCCGGGCGGTCTTAGGCGCTGCAGTCATGGACTGTGTGGCTGGCCCCGGTGGAGGTTCAAGTCCTCCCTCGGGCATGGATGTGTGCATTTGTCCTTAGGATAATTTAGGTTCAGTAGTGTGCAAACTTAGGGACTGATGACCTTAGAGGTTAAGTCCCGTAAGATTTCACACACATTTGAACATTTAAAGGAAGAATATAAGATGAACATCAACAAAACCAAAACGAGGATAATGGAATGTTGTCGAATTAAATCAAGGGATGCTGAAGGAACTAGATTAAGAAATGAGACACTAAAAGTAGTAGATGTGTTTTGCTATTTGGGGAGCAAAATAACGGATGGTGGTCGAAGTAGAGAGCATATAAAATGTAGACTGGCTATGGGAAGGAAAGCGTTTCTGAAAAAAAGAAATTTGTTAAGATCCGTTTAGATTTAAGTGTCAGGAGGTCTTTTCTGAGAGCGTTTGTACGGTGTGTAGCCACGGATGGAAGTGAAACATGGATGATAAACAACTTACAAGGGGAGACCGCCAATTGTGAAATTCAGATTCGATTCATACTGGGCATAATAAAAGCTCATGGCGAGTGGTGTAATGTGGCAAAGCACCAAGATGCACTTCTCAGCCGTTGTCGAGAAAATCGACAGTTAAAAGAAACTGTTCCGGTGAAATACTCTCTACGGTTAATAATTTTCTAGAGCTTTGCAGCGCAGCGGTGAGCGTTCGGGTTCATAATCCGAAGGTCGCAGGATCGAATCCCGCGCCATGCAACATTTTTTCATTATTAGTTTTTTTTATTCAAATATATATATATATATATATATATATATATATATATATATATATATATATATATATCGCTCTACTATTGTACCACCTCCATATTTCCGTTTGTTTAACAGGGTGTACCAAAGCTCTCCCGTCCGCACTGATTTTCGACGATGTTATAATTTGCACTAGGGACCGCATCTACCTTCTTTCGAAGTTAGCAGGCAACTATGCTGTTATGCGGCGGCTCGTTTCGGCCCATTCAACATCTGTCCTTCAAGTGTAACGAGCGAGTAACGGAGTATATATTTCATACCTGCCACAGCAAGTTTGTGTTCGTGGGGTTTCTGGGGTTTCTATTCTAATTCGAACGATTGACTTACGCTATACGTATTCGTTTCGGAATATCGTTTCTACGTCTTCCGTTAACTATACGTGGTTAACATTATGAAGACAATTAATAACATTTGTGAAACACAACTTTGTTTGCGGAAAACATAATGATGTTCGAAGTCGCCAGTTTTTCCACGACAAACGACTTTCAACAACACGGGTTCGTAAGCCGAAGGCCGCCGGTTCGAAACTCACGCCATGCAAACTTTTTTCAGTATTTGTTTTTTGTAATTCATATATATATATATATATATATATATATATATATATATATATATATATATATATATATATATATATATATATATATATTTATAGCGCTTACCGCTGCACCACAGCGCGGTAGATAATTATTAATAGTAGAGAGTATTTCATCGCAACGGTTTCTTTTAACTGTCGATTTTCTCGACAGCGGCTGAGAAGTGCATCTAGGTGCTTTGCCACATTACACCTCTGGCCATGAGCTTTTATTATGCGCAGTATGAATCGAATCTGAATTTCACAATTGGCGGCCTCCCCTTGTTAGACAAGAAAATAATTGAAGCTTTCGAAATGTGGTGTTACAGAATAATGCTGAAGATTAGATGTGTTGATCACGTAACTAATCAGGAGGTACTGATCACAATCGAGGAGAAGAGGAATTTATGGCACAACTTGAATAGAAGAAGGATCGGTTGGTAGGAGACGTTATGAGGCATCAAGGGATCACTAGTTTACTTTTTGAAGGAAATGTGGAGGGCAAAAGTCGTAGAGACAGGCCAAGGGATGAATACACTAAGCAGATTCAGAAGGATGCAGGTTGCACAAGCTATTCGGAAATCATGCGGCTTGCTCAGGTTAGAGTATCATGCAGAGCTGCATCGAGCCAGTCTGTGGATTGAACACCACAAGAACACAACGAGCTAGACGAGGGGCCAATGCCGCAGGCAACTCATTGTTAAATCTAAGTGGGATTCCATCCGGACCTGATGATTTATTTCCTTTCAAATCTTTCAATTGCTTCTACACGCCAGTTACGCCTAGTACTATGTTATATGGTCCAAACATACTGTGTCATACGGTCCTAACATATGGAAATCACTTGGGGCAAGGTCTGGTGAGTATGGTGGATGAAGAAGACACTCAAAATGCAGGTCTGTGATTGTTGCAACTGCTGTACAGGCAGTGAGGGGCCTTGCAGTGTCATGTTTCAAAAGGACGCCTGCTGACACCAATCCACGTCGCTTTGATTTGATTGCAGGTCGCAGATGATTTTTTAGGAGATCCGTGTATGATTCACTGGTGACAGTGGTCCCTCTAGGCATGTAATGCTCCAAAATAATGCCCTTTTCATCCCGAAAGGGAGTCAAAATAACTTTCTCTGCTGATGGTTCTGTTCCAAACTTCTTTGGTTTTGGTCATGAGGTATGGCGGCATTCCTTGCACGCTCTCTTCATTTCCGGTTGGTGGAATTGAACCCAGGTTTCGTCCCCAGTAACGATTCTTGCAAGGAAGCCATCACGTTCTCGTTCAAAGCGCCGAAGAGGTTCTTCACAAGCATCAACACGTCGTTCACTCATTTCAGGAGTCAGCTGCCGTGGCACCCATCTTGCAGACGCTTTGTGAAACTGGAGCACATCATGCACAGTGTAGTGTGCTGACCAATGACTAATCTGTAAACGTGCTGCAACGTCAATCAGTGTCACTCGTCGGTTTTCCTTCACTATGCCTTCAACTGCTGCAATGTTCTGTGGAGCCACAACTCGATGTGGCCGGACCTGGACGAGGAGGATCTTCCACTGAAGTCACGTCATTTGCGAACTTCCTACTACACTTATAGACCTGCTGCTGTGACAAACATGCGTCACCGTACTGAACCTTCATTCGTCGATGAATTTCAATAACTGTCACACCTTCACTGGCCGGCCGAAGTGGCCGTGCGGTTAAAGGCGCTGCAGTCTGGAACCGCAAGACCGCTACGGTCGCAGGTTCGAATCCTGCCTCGGGCATGGATGTTTGTGATGTCTTTAGGTTAGTTAGGTTTAACTAGTTCTAATTTCTAGGGGACTAATGACCTCAGCAGTTGAGTCCCATAGTGCTCAGAGCCACACCTTCACTACGCAAAAACAATATAACAGAACGCTGTTCTTCCCTGGTGCAAGTCGCAAGTGGGGCGGACATCTTTATACGGATACTGCGACGGTATGTGTGCATCTGCACTATGCTGCGCGCTGTTTGTAGCACACTTACCAACTTACAGGATAAGGGCGCGAAATTTCGATTGGTTATTACAAATTTAAGGTTTTTATTTGACTCACCTTCGTACTTACGGGAATCTGTCCTATGGCCAAATGGTCGTAAGTCTGTACGGTTCTCCTGTAGCTGATGTTCTCATGTTACACGCTAGCCGCCGCCCAGGAACTTCTCAAAACAAATTTGAAAAGTTTGTCACTCTATAAAAAAACTGGCAGAGGTACATACCTAGAAACTAACGTTGACTGGGTGTCACGGCAAACTTAGTCTACCAATGACTAAATGGATGTGGCAGGAAATTCATCACCCTGATGGACGAAGTTGGGGGAAAATGTACAGAGCTGTCGGTGCAGGCAGCCTCAAGGGTAGTTCACGCTGAAGAGTCTGGTACCCTTTGTGACGATGGGTGAGCGATGAGTCGGAGGATTATGAGAGGAATCCAAGTATCCAAAAGCGTCCAGACTTGGCCTTCTGTAGGTTTGTCATTTCTACTGAGTTTTCAGACCTTTCGCTGATCCTTGCATTCATTCAGATTTACAATGATACCCTGTGAGATTCTGAGTCAAACGATCCTTACTTTTGTTCTATGCTTGAATCTTTAGGCACCCACCAGTTTCTCCTCGTTTGACCCTAAATTCCGAATACAACATAGACAATGAGATGGGTCATGGTAGTAAACAACAGATGCAGTGTGTACGTTATGAACCTTCAGGTATCCGCTGGCTGCGAGGACAATAACACCGCGTCGGTTACTGTGCAGCCGTTTTACCTGAAGAGTACGTAGGCAGGTTGTGTGTCACCTGTTTAGACGCTCGGAGTGCCACCTCTAAAGCTGTGATAGATGTCAACCAATTGACACTGAGATTCGGGAGGAAGCAACGCACTCGCAAGGCCCATGATTGTACATAACACCAACTCACGTCGAGCGATGAGAGAAAGTGGCTACAGTCGTGCACTACATACCTGACTAATGAATTGTGTCCATGTCCAGACAAACTGGTCCACATTCAATGTGTGTGTTTATAATTTCTTAGATATTGTAAGAAATGTAAATATTTTGCAGCTCTGTGCATTATCATTTTAGTTTCCTACATTTTGGCACCAAGTGTAGGTCTATTATCATTTCATTTCCTTATTTTACTGCAATGAAGTGTGATTCAGTATTTTATGTAAGTCTGCAGCAACCCGTGCACATTATACAATTGGTTGTATTTATGTACGTCCCACATCTTCTCCTAAACCACTGGACCAATTTAAACAAGCCTGGTACAGATATCCATCGCTGACAGGCAACAGTCGCTGAGTGGTGGAGCGCGGATGGGGGTAAGATCCATCTACCTATTTCAGGAGATATTGTGTCATAAACAATGAGATGCGTCGAAAACTACTGCATTATTCATGACCTTTAAATTGATTGCTTCTTTGCTACTCACCCCATTCCTAACATATTTTGCAGAAAGTATCCACATATGTTGCAGAATGTACCAATAGAAATATATCACTGTACGACACATATATCTAGAGATATGAAGTCATAAACATTGATATGTGTGAAGAACGTAGGCTTCTTGCATAATGTTTTAATACATTTATTCACTATGACACTCCTAGAGTCGAGTCAACTTCAGGAACTCACTGTCGTCTGGTTGTGCCTTTGACAACTTTCAACTACGAGACGCAAACGACTATAGGCGAAAATAATAGCATTCTGTAGTGCCATGAAGAGGCGTTGCCGACCCGGCATGGGAATCATACTCGAGCTCCTAGCATAGTATTTTACTACTCTGATGACTCACCTATCGCGGTGGACGTTAGGAGATGGAGAGGACTTGTAACGAAAAGCAGTAGTTCGGTAGGAGTCTAGATAGGTGTGAGAAGTCCAAATTGGTGTAGCAGACTGATTCTAATAACGTTTAACTGTTGTTGTGTTGCTTTGAGGGGGGGAGCAGGTGATAAGTAGTGTTGACACTTCAGTCTAGAAGTGTACCTGCTGTGATGCTTTGTCAGATAACCCTGCAGATTCTACAACCTGTCATATTCTAATTGAAAAACTGAATATTGGACTTATTTGCTTACAGGACTTGATAAGAATGTTAGCGGCATAAAGGATAAAATAGAGGCTAAGTAACAGAATAAGCGGAATAATTAATGGGCTATGACAAGATATAACAACAATAACAAAATAGCTATAACAAGAAATGGTGCAGGTAAATTAAAAGAGATAAAGCAAAGGCACACAATGAGAAGTTAGAGGTTAATGCTGGCAGATTAAGTGAAAAGGTGGAAACTATTTCAAGAGAGCAGCACACTAACATTAATGCATTAGAAGCACAAATTCAAAATTTAGAACAAAAATTAGACTCCAGTGAGGAAACTGCTTCAGGCAGGTTTACTGTCCTCACTATTTAGGGTAGTCGCATTCTGAGTAGGAGAAAATCTGTACCAGAAAACAGATTTGGTACTGTAGATTTTTAATGAAGATGTGAATAGACATCATAAGTCATTACAATGAGGTTTCCATGTTTCATTTAATTGGAGGAGTGTGTGAAATCTGTGACAAACCTGTCAGGGAAAGTGACACTATTCCAAGTCAGTAATATTAAAGGAAAGCGTTTACTGAGACACGTCTCTTGGACTTGGTCTGTATTTGTTATCATATACTTCTACAGTGATGAGCTACCTGCCACATTACTTGTCAATAAAATGGACTTGACCTTAAGGGTCTCCACTTTTTCCGGCAGTGTATTCAAGTTCAGTGAATTTAACTCTTTTATTACGCTGCCTTCGTTCCAACGGTTACCCACCCCTCTTTACATTCTGTACGCTATAATCTGTAACCCACCTTGCACGTGGAAGTGCATAGTTCTGAGACCGACATCTTTTTCTTCTATCCTGCTCTATTTACGAATGATGCATAAGCAGACTGTCAAAAAGCCAGTTCATGAGCTCTGTTTTCTCTGGTACTCAGTTCGCTGAACATATTTGGGAGAAAGCAATGTGTTTTCTGTTTTCAGAAATTTGAACACTAAATCTGCCTGTCAAGCAAATCACTTGTAATGTTTACCACTACAGCTTCATGAGCATCAAGTAACAGTCTGACGCATACTAAACTAAACTGTGACAAAACTTGTTCCCCTCTTTGACTTTTCTATATACTCCTCTGGATATTATTCCAAAACTTCGGCAGAATCAGCAACGATCAGCGGGCATGAGGAAGAAGTTAAATTCTGTGTCATGATGATCTGTCCATTGGCAAAATATTCCGGATTTGGTCCCACATTCGGGTCCCCAGGAGGTGCTGCCGATTAGGCGGTGATCATGTGAAAGAGATGGAATAACCAACGAAAGGGTGACACTGTACGAGCCGGAGTGTGAAATGTCGTAAGTTTGAACGTCGCAGGAAAGCTAGGAAATCTGAAACGGGTAAATGCAAATGCTCAGTCCAGACATAGAGTAGATCAGTACACTGAAATGGAAAGGATTTCGGGTCAGACGACCAAAGGATAATATTAACAGTAACAAAGGATCGTATAACGGATGTGCGATTTGTTATGAATGGGAAAACATGACAGAGAATGAGTTACTGTAAAGAAATCAGTGACCGGGTTTGTGTCACCATATGCGACAGCAAATGAAAGCAGACAACGATTGTTCAGGTGTAAATGACACACCGAAAGCACAAGATGAAGAGATACAGAAAGTATATCAGAATACGGCTATTCTTCATGTGAAGCGAAATAAAAATCTGATAATCATGAGGAATTAGCACGCGAATGTATGGAACGGAACAGGAGAAAGAGTTCCTGGAGAATGTAGGATAGGTCGCAGAAGTGAGAGAGGAGAAAGACAAGTTGAGTCCTGCAAGAAATTTCAAATTGTGCTAGCGAATACTCTGTTCAAGAGTCAGAAGACGAAGAGGTGCTCTCAGAAAAGAGCCAGAAACATGGGAAGATTCCACGGTCAGACACAGATTCGGAATTCAGGTATTGGATTGTAAGGCGTAAGGTTGCGCGATATTTCTGTAGTGGAGAATGATGAGACGCTTTTGGAGATCGCTAATGGTGGGGAACTCCTGTATAGAATGTCCCACTAGGAAATTCAATTGAAAAGGATTGGACATCGCTAGTAAGGGCAGTCGCAGATGTAAGACTGTGGTGTCACCGCCAGACACCTCACTTGCTAGGTGGTAGCCTTTTAAATCGGCCGCGGTCCGCTAGTATACGACGGACCCGCGTGTTGCCACTATCAGTGAATCCAGACCGAGCGCCGCCGCACGGCAGGTCTATAGAGACGTACTGGCACTCGCCCCAGTTGTACAGCCGACTTTGCTAGGAAAGGTTCACTGAGAATTACGCTCTCATTTGCCGAGACGAGAGTTAGCATAGCCTTCAGCTAAGTCAATTGCTACGACCTAGCAAAGCGCCATATATCCTTTGCTATGTATCTAATGAAGCATGTACAGTAACATGACCAATGTTCATCAATTGTGGATTAAAGTTAAGTATTCCAGCAGCTACGTACTTTTCTTTATAGCATTCATTACGTATCCTGTTTCAGACCTGACGCCAGCCTGCGTGAGTTTAAGTGCGTGCCTTTCGGTTACCCGTCACTGTGGACTGGCTGTCTTGTCAGTCCACAACAGATACAAGGTAGGTAACTCCGAAGAAACCCTGGGTTACAGAAGATATATTGTAACTGAGGAGGAAGTTCATAATTGTTCAGGGAGAAACAGTAGTACAGCAATATAAATAATTTGATAATGAAATAAAGAGAAAGTGCACGGCAGCCAAAGCAAAATGGTGACAGGAAAAATCTGAAGGAGCCGTAAAAGAAATTACCGTCAGAAGGACTGACTCAACTTATAGTAAAGTCAAAATAACTTCCTTGTAATGAAAAGCAAGGATTCAACGGGAATTCCTTTGTTACAAGCAGATAAAACAGCGAATAGGTAGAAAGAGTGCACTGAACGCCTGTATTAGGGGGGGGGGGGGGCTGCTCTTCTGACTTGATAAAATACGGAACTGAAGTCGGTAATGGACACGTAAAAATTTCAGCATTAAAATCAGAATTTGAACCAGCTCTGGAAGACTTGAGATCAAATAAAGCAGCTGGGATAGAAAAGGTTCCCTCGGAATTTCTAAAATCATTGTGGGAAATGGCGACGAAACGACTATTCAGGTTAGTGTGTAGACTCCATGACACTGGCGATATACCATCAGACTTTCTGAAAAATGTCGTCCACACATTATCTAAGATAGCAAGGGCAAATGGATGCGAAAACTATCACACAATCAAGTTAACATTGCGTGCATTCAAGCCGCTGACACGGGTAATGTACAGAAGAACGGAAAAGAAAACTGAGGCTATATTAGATGACGATCGGTATGGCTATAAGAAAGGTACAGATAAAACGGAAGTTTTGACTTCGTGCTTTATACAGAAGAAAAATGAAGATATGCCCATAGGATTTATGGAAGAAGCGTTCGAAGATGTGAAATGGTGAAAGTTCCGAGAATAATAGAAGTAAGTTACAAGGAATTACGGGTTGTATACAATATTCATAAGGACCAGGAGGGAGAAAAAGATAGGAAGACCATAAACGAAATACTCGGATACAAAAGGATGTAAGGCAGGGATTCAGTATTTCGCTCCTACTGATCGATTTATACTTCGAAGAAGCTGTGACGGAAGGTTCAAGAGTGCAATTAAAATTTAGGGTGAAAGGATAGCAGTGACGAAATTCGCTGATGACATCATTATTCTCAGTGAAAGCGAAGAAGAATTACAGGATCAGTTGAATCGAATGAATAATGATAACAGACTGTGGATTGAGGATAAATGAAAATAAGAGAACGAAGTGAGATGCAGCAAAAATGTAAATGAAACTGATGGTCACGAAGTAGGCGAAGTTAAGTAGTTCTGCATAAAATTCTGACTAGCGCAGACAAAGGTGGTATTTCTATCCAAGAGCGTTCAATTGGTATCAAACGTATGCTTTAATCTGAGTTAGTATTTTCTGATAACATATGTTTGGAACATGGCATCGTGTAGTAGTGAATCATGGACAGTGGGAAAACTGGAACGGAAGGCAATTGAATCGGTTGATATGTGATGGTACAGATGAACGATGGATATCAGATGGACTCAGTGTGTCTGACTCCGTGGGTACTCTAATGTTCGCGGACCGCACGTCACCCGCTCCCCTCACCCCCTGCTATCAATATTTTATTGTAGTACGCAGTCTCTGACCTCTCCCCCCCCCCCCCCACCCCTATACCTAATCGAAATGTTTCAGCTAAGCTTTACAAACACAACGTGGGCAACATAAGTGAAACAGAATAAATGAAAAACAGAGTAAGTAGGGAAAACTGAAAGCTGTCAGTTCTGCTGTCGCGTTGGTTCTTGCAAGTAAGGGGCAGCGGTTTTCCGTCCTCCGGGAACATATAACAAGTGCTTAGCAGGATAAAGATTTCAGCCGCCTGATTTGCGTCGATGGATATTCACTCACTCAGCAACGCTCTTAGTGGAGTAGTATGTTTTAGTTTATTTTTTATTGCGTAATACAGATTCAATACAATAGTTTACTGTCACCATTCATTGTGTTTATTTCTTTGTTGTAGTTAATTTTTGTAATGCATGAAGTCATTGTTCGCTCATTAGTGAATAAAAGTGATTCGGCTACGTCATTTCCTGGCAGTGGTTGAGATGGCTCTGATACAGCTGCTTTATCGAATGAAAAAATGAAAACTGGTCACACTGGTGGAGGCCGCTCTTTCAAAATACTTTGGAAACACGGAGATAAGTGAATGCTGTATGACAAAAAGGGTGGCAAATTGTTGTACTCTGTGTGTGATTAAATGAGTTCCTTTTGCGAAGAAAACTAAACTAGACGAAAATACGATAAAAGCATTCGATCACGTCGAGTTTTGTGCTTGGAACAAACATTAGATGGGCGTGCTTGTCATGAAAAGTTGTAATTATCATATGTCTTGCAATATTTGGTCTCAGAGTGTAAGGTGGGAAAATGAAAGTCTGCAAGAGCGGCTCTGTTGACTGTTATCTACACTGCTTTGTGTCACAGTGCATCGGTTAGTAATCCGTCTTGTGCAGTTGAAAATGTAATTGTAATGGATTGTTAGTGTTAGTTTTTGAACATAACTATAATTTTTCCTATTGGCCGCGGCGTTTGTAGTACAAATGGCTATCGGAAAATATCTCAGACGAAGTAAGTCGTGTTCTGGCTCATGATCTATGTATTTTCAAAAAGGTTGTAATATGTTGACAATACTATTCGATAATTGTAGATGAAAATATTCATGTACGTCGACTCGAGACAGTCCACAATAAAAAGTGGAGTATCAAATATTCTTTGCATTTTTACTTTTGGTTCTCATTCACCTAGTTTTTCCATACATGTCCTGTGATTCATTTGTGACTTTTAGCTATTTTCCTTAGTTATAATGTAATCGTAAGCATCAATCTAGTTTAACTTCTTGTTCTCGAAACCAGATGCCAATTTTAGTAACTCATATTTTAATAAGTATTATGTTTCAGTTAAAGGGTTTTGTACAAAATTTACTGTCTTCATGGTATTAGTAATGTTATTACAGCATTAGTAATGTTACCAGCTACAAACAAAACCTGCTGTTATTGTATAATTTATCGTTAATTGTTAATTTCATTTGTAAAACGTCTCCCAACATTCGAAAAATATGGATACCGATCTTATACAATTATTCTCATGCTCACTATTGCCAACTACAAGCATTAAAGTGGTAGGTGTGGACCACTGGCGGCGTCAGTTACCGCTATGATTCACTAGCTGCTGCGCCTCCACAAGATGTCGTAATGTTTTCATCCAGCCAAGACAGCTGTTTTTCTAGGTACTATCAGGAGTTCAACATTTGTAAGTTGCAACCACACTATACTTATGAAACTCTGATGCCGCAGTTTCAAGTTCTTTGGCTTATCCAGATTATTTTTCAGGTCCAAATAATATACCCCTCAGTAATGACTCATAATTATCTAAGATTAATGATACAGCTTCCGATATCCATTTCATTTGATACCGCATGATATGTGCCTTTTACAACTTTGGGAAACAATATTGGTTTAAGGGATGAAAATAATCCAGTAATGTGAATACTTTCTGTTTCCTTCACAATAGTGCTCTTAGTTTATTAACGACCTCTACTTCCTACGTATTTTGCATTATATTAACCTAAAGATGCGTTTTAATATCGAGAAACCATTCTCAGTTTGACCTCATAACAAATGAGAATTCACAGATGCAAGCAGACTCTTCAATTTTTCGGAAGACTTTACCACAACATTTTTAAAAATATCTTTCAAGTTTCGACTTGCTTTTGGTCTGTCAGTGGTCATAATTTTTCAATTAATAAATTATTTTCGTACTACTATGGCCTGTTTGATGAACTTCGTGGCCATTCCATGAACCACTCCACTAGAACTCCCACCAACAAAAAAATCTGATAATATAAAAAAGAAATTCTAGAAGATTTCAATTAGAAATTCGATATCATTAAATTCTTGATCATTATTTTTAACCTTCTTCATCACCTTATATCTCAGTTTAATAAAAAAATTTTCAAAACATTGAAAATTCTAACCATTAAGTATTTTAAAGTATCTGTTTGGCAAAATAATTTTCAATTTATTATAAGGCACCATGCAGATTTTTCACCATATCTAGTTTTGAAATATTTACAGCTATAAATGTAATATAAATTTCTTACTTCTAACTCAATAACATTTTTTAAAATATTTTAACTGTTTGCATTACTGAGTTTCTTCCATAGACCCTCAATTTTATTAAGATTAAAATTTTTCACTCAGAATTCTGTGTTGAGGACCATGTGTTAAATTTTTTCCTACCATACAAGTGTACGATTCCGAATTTTATCACTGAATCTGGGACATGGCTTTGTTGTTGTTTTCTCTGTACTTAATACATACATTCTCACACAACATCTTTATGACATAGCTGATGTAGACTCTATGTGTAAAAGGCAGTGTCCTGACTGACCATCTGGCTGACTGTCTCATAATCACCCAGCCCAAACTGCTGAAGATAGAAACTTGAAAGTTGGAGATAATGTCGACGTTACCCTGTAGGCTTCATTGAAGAAGACATTCATCCAAATTTCAACTATAAAGGGGCGAAATAAGTGTTGAAGTATTTTCCAGGAATGTCGCTATTAATGTAATTTTGAAGCTAGACCTTCGAAAATTGGTATTTGGTTTCTCAGTCAGAAATAAAGAAATACACATTTCAGCTTTTTCTGGAAATTTGACCCTATAGGGGTGAAATAGTGAGCGAAAGCTTTTTTTGGAAATACATTATTGTTAAAGACAATTCAAGCATTTTTAAAGCTGTATTTATGAACATAGGTATTTGACTTTATGTTACAAATAAAAAAATATGTTTCTGTGTTCTCGGAAACTGAACCCCTAAAGAAGTGTAATAGAAGATGATACTTTTCATGAAAATATTTTATTATGAAAGCATTTCTAAGGCTATGTCTACGAAAATTTAAATTTGGCTTATGACTTAGAAACGAAAAAAATGTGTATCAGTTCTTTGGAAATACAAACCCTTGAGGGTGGAATCAGAGACGAAATTTTTCATGGAAATATTTTATCGTGCAAGCATTTCTTAACATAAATTTACAAAAATTTGTATTCGGTTTATGTGGTAAAAGTAGAGCATATCCTTCTTTCTCTTCTTGGAAATTCAAACCCTAAGGGAGTGAAATAGCTGGTGAATAGTTTTATAAAAACATTTCAGTGCAAAAGCATTTTTAAAGCTAAGTCTTTGAAAACTGGAATTTGGGTTATTGGTTGGAGATGAAAAGTTATGTGTTTCAGTGATTTGGGAAATTCAGCCACCAAGGAGGTGAAAGAGGGACAGACTGATTCACTGATTCATCATCACTGAGGCCAAACTGCTATGGATACAAACTTGAGGCTTGGAGAGAGTGTGGGACCTATAATATAGTTACCATTTAAGAAGGGACTGTCCAAAATGCCATTCCTAAGTGGGTGATATAGATGATGAATAGGTTATTGGAAGTATATCGCTGTTAATGGAATTTATGCCGATATTAAGGGAATTTTGAAGCTAGAACTACGAAAACTGGTATTCACTTTCTCAATCAGAAAATAAATAATGCATGTTCCAGAATTTTTGTTAAGTCAACTACTAAGGTAAGTAAAGTAGTGGGTGAATGTTTTTTGAAAATATATATTTGATAAGGAACTACTAAATGATTTTTAAGGTTACCTGATATTTGACATCACAGTTAGAAAAAAAATACATGTTACAATGTTTCTGGGAATTCAGCATCTAAGAGTGTGCAGTAGGGGATAAATATTATCAATAAAATACTTCGTTGCTTTAAAATTTTTTTATCAAAAGCTAAATTTATGAAAACTGGCATAACTCCTCCGTTAGATGTAAAGAAACGTATCTAGGGGGTCAATGTTGCTGTGTAAATATCCCCACAACAACGAAAAAAGCCATGATCAATAAAAACTTTCTACTTTAGTTACCAGAATAGTTTCTTGGTCAGAAGAACATGCAAAATATATCATGATTATATAGTCTTAATGAATGTGAAAATCTTGGAAGCTGTTGCAATTTGTGGAAAACATCAGAATTAATCTAAGGAAAAGAAATCTCTGTAGACCATATAGCATATGTCAGCAAACCATCAGTCACTAACCCAGTTTTATAGAAGATGGAAGGGGAATGAGATTTTCACTCTGCAGCGGAGTGTGCACTGATATGAAATTTCCTAGCAGATTAAAACTGTATGCCCGTCCTAGACTCGAAATCGGGACCTTTGCCTTTCGCAGGCAAGTGCTCTACCATATGAGCTACCGAAGCACGACTGACGCCCTGTACTCACAGCTTCACTTCTGCCAGTACCTCGTCCCCTACCTTCCAAATTTTACAGAAGCCCTCCTGCGAACCTTGCAGAACTACCACTCCTGAAAGAAAGGATAAAGCGGAGACATGGCTTAGCCAAAGCGTAGGGGATGTTTCCAGAATGAAATTTTCACTCTACAGCGGAGTGTGCGTTGATATGAAACTTCCTGGCAGATCAAAACTGTGTGCCCGAACGAGACTCGAACTCGGGACCTTTGCCTTTCGCGGGCATGTGCTCTACCATCTGAGCTACCGAAGCACGACACATGCCTGGTACTCACAGCTTCGCTTCTGCCGGTACCTCCTCTCCGACCTTCCAAACTGTACAGAAGCTCTCCTGTGAACCTTGCAGAACTAGCACTCCTGAAAGATAGGATATAGCGTGGACATGGCTTAGCCACAGCCTAGTTGATGTTTCCAGAATGAGATTTTCACTCTGCAGCGGAGTGTGCGCTGATATGAAACTTCCTGGCAGATTAAAACTGTATGCCGGACCGAGACTCGAACTCGGGACCTTTGCCTTTCATGGGCAAGTGCTCTACCATCTGAGCTACCGAAGCACGACTCACGCCCGGTACTCACAGATTCACTTCCGCCAGTACCTCGTCTCTTATCTTCCAAACTTTGCAGAAGGTCTCCTGCGAACCTTGCAGAACTGGCACTCCTGAAAGAAAGGATATAGCGGAGACATGGCTTAGCCACAGCCTAGGGGGTGTTTCCAGAATGAGATTTTCACTCTGCAGCGGAGTGTGGGCTGACATGAAACTTCCTGGCAGATTAAAACTGTGTGCCCGACCGAGACTCGAATTCCGCTATATCCTTTCTTTCAGGAGTGCTAGTTCTGCAAGGATCGCAGGGGAGCTTCTGTAAAGTTTCGAACGTAGGAGACGAGGTACTGGCAGAAGTGAAGCTATGAGTACCGGGCGTGATTCGTGCTTCGGTAGCTCAGATGTTAGAGCACTTGCCCGCGAAAGGCAAAGGTCCCGAGTTCGAGTCTCGGTCGGGCACACAGTTTTAATCTGCCAGGAAGTTTCAAGATGGAAGGGTCTTATGTTTACAACACTGTCTGATTGTGCACTCTCCTTAAATCTAGAAATGCAGCATAGGCTCCCAGATAATTATTTTGTGGATCTAAATTCTAAATTTCCAGAGGAGAAACTCCATATCTTCCATTCTTCATAGTGATATTCAGTAATTTGGTGTGATCGACCAAGGAAGAGTCAACTGATTAGTTCTGCTTCTTGTCCGAAAAGAAACGGAAATGAAATAAGGCATATCGAAATCTGCAGAATTTTAGTAATTGGCGATATCTAGTTCAAAACTGTTCTTTCCACGGTATTCCACTATCTCTGTGGTTTGTGGTTAAAATATATGTATGGGAGTCTTTAAGTTTTTTGGTCCTTCTTATGCTAGCTATAGTGTTTATTCTGGTTCTTACCTAGCCACAGGAACATGAATTTCCATTTATTCCACATATATTTGTCTTCCTTAGGAAATGTCACATGTTGAACACCAGCATCATTACAGTCAGACCATCAAAAAATGGCATCTCCAGCATTTCAGGCTCATTTAATAATTACAGTTAAATCTACTTCTCAAAAAATTTGTTTTGTAGTCTCTGAAAAATCTGCGAAATATTTCCAAACGATAATGTGTTTAATTTCTCTTATTTTTCATCTTCCTGTCATTAAACATATGACACTTCGTGGGTTATTCATTGACTGCAAATGAAGTCAATTGCCTAAGGACAGATGAAGAAATAAAACGATGTTCCATTCTATATAAAATATTGTTTCGATTCTCTATAGTGAAAACCTCACAGAGCTTTGTCACATAGTTGTCAATCAATTTTTTGTTGGATTTTCTATCTTATGTTGGATAATCTGTACCACAGCCTCCAATAATACTAAATCTAATATGATCCATTGTTAATGGATTTTGAAAGCCTGGGACTATGACAACAATAGATTTGTTTATAAATAAATCTTCTGCTACCAGTCACCATTTTTCTTTATTTACTTTTCACACGACGAGTTTTGAGAAATGATACCCACTTTTAAGTGCTTTTTTTTCTTGTGTATTAAGAAATTTCTCTTGATGTTGTCAATGTGTCAGAGTCTGTTTCATTTTGTTGACTTGTACCGCAATATATAAGAATCACACGACTTTTTAGTTGTTTATCGGTTCTTTTGATGAAGTTATTGGCGAAATTTAGAAGAATTTGTGCTTACAGTTTTCGAATGGTCCATTTGTGCAGTTTACACACACTAAACATCATACACAGCTTGTATTAATTTTTGTTACTTTTTTGTTTATTAACTGTAAAAAACCCAATCTTTATTTTGTGATTTTTGAAAATATTTGCAGCTTTCTGTGACACACTGCCCATGTATGGGATACTAGATATACATTTGTTTTACGCTTTTTCTTCTGCATTGCATTTTGCACCTGGCTCTTACTTCACTTTGTCTCATGATTGTGTCAACCATGGAAACACAGTAACCACTGGCAACTCCAACCTTTTTCGCTGTGTTTATTTATTGTTGTATGTTTTCTTGGTTGAATGGTAGATTTGTTGCCCTATGTAGCACTGACCTGTATGCTGCCTGTTAATGGATATTTGGGTGATGTGAGTTTGCAAGGACTGTGGTGTCAGTCCTTGTGTTTTCCTATAAATTTTGAATTTGCATGAGTTGTTGTGTCTTGTGATATTTAGGTCCACAAATCTGATGCTTTTAATTTGTTCATGTTCCACTGTAAATTTGATTTTCTCTTGTAGATTACTGAAATAATTTAGAATGTCTGTGATGTGTTTGGTATCCTCTTCCATTAGTGTGTCATCTACATATCTCCTATAGAATTCTATTTTATTCAGGCAAGGTTCTTGGCTGTTTAATAATTTTTGGTGTAACTAATTTATGTATATGTCAGATTTGGAACCACTTATACATGATCCTATATGCAAGGCCATCTGATTGTTTGTAAATGTTGCCATTAAAGGTAAAGTAGTTGTAACTTAGGGTTAGCTGAAGGAGTTCCATAAATTCGACAATCTCTGTGTATGAAAGTTTCATGTGTTGAATAAGGTTCTTTTGTAGTACTGTTAGAGCTGTTTCTATGGGTATGTTTGAGTAAACGTTAGTGATATCAAGTGATATAAACTGTGTATCTATGGAGAGCTTTCTTGTTCTTAGTTCCTTAGCTACTATTATGTTGTTTTTCTATGGAATATGTTGTTTCATATGTATAATTTTTCATCATTTTTTTATTCAGTTTTTGTGATAGTTTGTGTACTGGGCTATTTATAGACTTGACCACGGGATGTATTGGATTTCTATCTTTGTGTATTTTATGCTGTGCTCTTAGGTGTGGTGCTTTGGATTCATGCATGTAAGGTATTTCTTTTCAGTTTCTCTCAATAGGAAACGTTTTTCCTCTAATTGTTCCTTCCTTTTGCTTTAATATTGTTTGGTTGAGTCTTTCCCAATGTGCTGAATATTATTAGCAGCAAAAAATTAATTTGTTTTGAGAATGTATTCTTTTTCTTTAACCACAACTAATGTATTGCTTTTCTCTGACTTTACAAATATGGACTGGTTATTTTTCAGTTTATTATTTATAGATTTTACATATTTTTCATAGTTTATTGTACATTTTAGCTAAACTTATCTATATTCATTTGTTTCTCAAGAAGCTTGCATACTTTGTGACCTGTTGCCGCTTTTGTATTTGAATTTAACTTTGCAGTGTCTGTTGCATTTCTAGGTGCACCTATAACTTGTTTCAGTGTGTGGTTGTTGAGGTTAGGTTTTACATTGTATTTAACTCCTTCTTGGAGTAGATCGATTTCCTTTGGTCGAATTTTCTGTCTGTGTTGTTCACCACTCTACTTTAAAATGAGTGTGTGCCCTTGTCAGTTAACTTCAGGTTGGATCTCTTATCTTGTTTAAATGTCATGGTGTGTAGCTTTTGTTATGTGTGTTGCATGTACTACACCAACTAAATAAACGTGATGATATGGATTTGCTAGAAGAACTGGAGACATATTCACATTACAGATAATAAGAAATAAAATATTAAATGAAAGACTCAATAGTGAATCACTGAATTTCTTCAGATGTTTCGATTGTCTACTTACAGAAAAATAGTAAAATTATTGTAAAATAGATATAAGTAATTTATGAGCCACATTGTTAAGATAAATAACCTCTGTACAAAAGGATATTTTAATCTGTAGAACACCAATACTATTATCTGTGTGGACCACTTGTAAGAGCATCTTTGTAACTGTTTGGTTTATATACGATAGTTACGATGTGTTAAGTGTAAAACAAGTTGTATGTGACGTTTAGTGTGTGTGAGACTTTGCACAAATGAACCATCA
This sequence comes from Schistocerca serialis cubense, assembly GCF_023864345.2. Taxonomy (NCBI): domain Eukaryota; kingdom Metazoa; phylum Arthropoda; class Insecta; order Orthoptera; family Acrididae; genus Schistocerca; species Schistocerca serialis. The sequence goes on from NC_064642.1 coordinate 727,145,264, forward strand.
GAAAACTGTAAGTACAAATTCTTCTAAATTTCGCTGTCAACTTTACCAAAAGTATCGATAATAAAAAAAGACATGTGATTCCTATACATTGCAGTACAATTCAACAAAATGACGCAGACTCTGACATATTGTCAACATCAATAGAAATGGCTTAATATGCAAAAAAAAATTCTTAAAAATGGGAATCTTTCCTGAAATGCTTGTGGGTAAAAATTAAATAAAGAACAACCGTGAGTGGTAGCAGATGATTTATTATTTAAACAAACCTATTAATAATACTAAAGCTCATGTACAATTGAGATGATTAGGATAAACCAAACTATCTCTAAATTTTATATTAATCATTATGGACTTGTTGGGAATATATAGATTTTTTAGTCTTTTCATTGACAGGGAATGAGTAAAACAGACGCCTCTCTATTTTGTTCATTATTTGCTAAAGATAAAAATTTATGAGATCATTTCTAAATTAACTGTTGCAGTAGCGCCACTGAAGGCAACTAAACTATTAATTCCATTGGTAATACAAATGTCTAAATTCTGAACAGGATCAAAACTTTGAGTATACACAGGATAATGTGTTTCTTGAGTTAGTGTTCCTCCAAATTCAACATTTTTCTTAAATGAAATAGGAATATAAGTTTTTCAGTGAAAATGAACAGCAAGCTTTACAAATGTCAACTAAGTTAAAATTTTTATTAGTTGGTTCAAGTTGAACAAACTGAAGCACATCATTAACAACATTTTTTATTAGCATCAGTAGCTTGACCACTAAATCCAAGCTCACCTCCAATACAATCTTTTACATCTATATATATAATTCAGTATTGCTCTCATTAATAACTGTATTTAAAATTTCATCTGAAACACTGTGAATATTAAGCTTTCAAAGATCAATATTTTTTTCTAAACTTTTTACACTATATTGACCTACAGATATTTCTATTGTTTCTCCATGAGAATATGATTTATAATTTTTTCATATAATTTCAGTAACTTGAAAGTTTGTGTAGAAACCAAGTAGTCCAACATTATTAAAACTGAAATTTCCTAGCAGATTAAAACTCTGTGACGGACCGAGACTTGAACTAGGGACCTTTGCCCTCTGTGGTCAAGTGCTCTACCAACTCAGCTACCCAAGCATGACTCATTCCCTGTCCTCACAGCTTTACTGCTGCCAGCACCTCATCTCCTACCTTCCAAACTTCCCAGAAGCTCTCCTGCAAGCCTTGCCAAACCAGCACTCCTGATAGAAAGGATATTTCAGAGACATGGCTTAGCTACAGCCTCAGGAATATATCCAGAACGAGTTCGAGTCGCGGTCTGGCACCTACTTCTAATCTGCCAGGAAGTTTCGTGTCAGTGCACCATTCCCTGCAAAGTGAATATCTCACTCATTACTAACACTGTCTCGCAGGTAAAGCCAATCTATTTTTGAAAAAAAAAAGGATTGTGTACCACTCAACTGAAATTTGAACTAATCTAATATTAATAACTATTTATAAAATTTAATGGAAATATATAGGGATCCAAGGCAAATATTACAAAAAATGTATCAAAAAATAAAGTTGTAGGTTTTCAACGAAATCTATTTGATGTGTAATAATAGTACAAGGAGATTGTGGAATAACAACATTAACCACTGACAATTATGTTTTAACTTGATAGCAGCTCAACTGGAATAAAATGATGCACTTGAAATTTATTAAAAATGATTAGATCGACCAAAATGTTCGGAGTTGATAGAAATATGTAAAAAAAAATTGAAAGCTAAAATAATAAAAAAGCTACTTTTATTCAAAAGAATAATGACATTTTACCACTGGATGAATATGAAGGTAAACCAATTCTTATGTTTGATGAGTTCATTCGTGACAATCAGGATGTAGTGAGAGAATAATTTACTAGTTGTAGTTAAAGAAAATAGACTTTTTTGATTTAGCTGTGACACATTAAAAATATGACAAAACAACTAAAAGGGTTATCTACATCTTTCAAATATTATTACACATGATGATGCTAGTTTAATTCACAGATATCATAGTTTTTTTAGTGCCGATTTAAAATCTGAAGATTGCAAAGACAAACTTAGTAAAAGTTGGTATGAGGACCAGTTCTTTTTTTTTTAAATAAACATGACTGGAAGCCTAAACAAGAAAAGTACAGATATAGAATAATACATTTCTAAACTAATAAAACTTATTTCTATTAATGTTCTTATCTATATGTTAACGAATTATGGCCTATATGTTGTTAAAAGAGCTATACACAGTTAAAAAGAAAAGGAAGAATGAAAAGAAAAATTTAAAAACTGGAAGACAAACCTAAAACACAGTATGGGTCACATAAAAAACGAGACCAACCTCTTATTGACACTTTGTAAGGAATAGGAGATAAAGTATTGAAAGTTGTTGAAGATAAGAGAGGATGAATTACAAATTGCCCCTTATCAACACCACCACCACTATTCTGATGAATCTGACAATGTACCACCCATGAAGCACTACAGAAGCGCACAGGATCACACTATGATAAGTGAATTACAAATATAAGCTGTGATGAAGGGTCATAAAGAGTTTAAAGATAGAAAAGCTCGTGGGTGCAATTAAGATAATGGAGGGTGATGTTAAAATATCTATAAGTGAAAGAATACTGGAATATATCAACCATAGTGATGATCAGGTTTTTGGATTAATATCTGTTCGCTCATTTAAATTTGTAGGCAAGTTATGAGTAAAATTTAATGGAGATATATTAACAGTGAGTGATAGGATGTATGAAGGTGCAAATGGGTTGATTAATCATTTATGTAAAACAGATCTGAAAATATAAATCCAAAAATTGATGCTGTTGATTTATCACGTTATGTAGATATTTTGTACCATTCATAAGCTTTATATTCTGAAAAGAATCCAAATAAAATAAAATGAAGCAGTGGTAAAAATAATAACTGTTTGATACAATACATTGTTGATATCTGTTTCCCAACATTGCTGCAGCTTTGGACTCAAGTGTAGATGAGAAAACAGGTCAAGGTTTAATAGAAAGTCTACAGCAAAACCACTTGACAATACCTGGTTAACTAGCACATGGAGATAAAGGTATAAATTCATTAAATTGAGCTTGTAAAAGGCATCATATCGTATACACAGCTAATGAAGATTACCTTTTTAGACATCAAGTCGATAAAGAACTTCAGTTAGCTACAAAAGAGAGAATGTATGCCAAAGACACACTGCTTGGCGAAAAATCAGCAGCAAGAACAGTTGGAGAAAAATGTATAGGAAACGAAAATTCGTTTTGGATGTTGATGAAAACACAGTGTACAAACATACCGATCATTATAAAAAAATCGTCTGTATAAATGATTAAGTCCTGCATTGGCTATACTTTGCTACCTGAAACCAAACAAGAGTCAGTTAAAATTAAACTAAATCATCATCAGTTCGTATGACTAATAATTTTAAACTAATGCACAAAACGACAGAAGGAAAAATAACTGTTGGTTATCTACTCATAACACTAGGAATTGTTCTTGGCATATTATCATTGAATACCAAACCAAAAGAAGGAAGGTTCGGAACTAACAAATTAATAAGGTTGTTTTCAAACATTACTATTATCTGCACTGTAATATTCACAACTGTTTGTTCACAAGTTGGTGGAGCAGCTGATATGGCAAAAGCAGCAATGGGTAAGAAAAATGGTTTTGCAGAATTAGAAGAACAAAAAGAAATAATTTAGCAATGGGGAAGAATATCCTCAACTGTTAAGTAAAATTTGATATAGAAAAAGTTACTATGAAATTAAAAATTAAACACTTGTGTGGTGTATTCTTGACTGATAAAATACCTAATAAACAAAATATATTTGTGGAAAAGTTAATTTGGTTATATCTGATCATGTACTAAAGCATTGGATGGGTTGTCATAAGAATAATGATAAAAGATTTGTATTTGATTCATTTGCTGATAGTTTACGAAACCGACTAATTAACTAATGGGAAAAAATGAATTTTACATCAGTACCGAGAGAAAAGATAATTTTAATGTCATATATACGCTTATATATATATACTTGTGCTAAAGCTAATGTCAGATAATTATAGGTTTAATAACGTGTTGACTCTAATAAATGGACATTTTTGGAAATAAGGTGTAGCTAAAAGGCGGCATCAACATTGTAAAATTAAAGTTAGAAATAAAAATATCCTATATTGAGTAACATCGGCGCTCCGACATATCGTGTAGCCAAGCATCTTACTTCTCTGTTGAGTCGACAAGGAAGATACGTTGATGATACCTTCGTTGTTTGGCCTCATGGTAGGGATAATTTGAATGTCTTTCTAGAACATCTGAACTTGATCCACCCGAACATTCGTTTTATGATGGAGGTGGACGAGGATGGTTGCCTTCCCTTTCTTGACGTGTTGGTTAGGAGGAAGGATGATGGATCATTGGGAAATGCAGTCTACAGGAAACGTACTCACATCAACTTGTACTTACAGGCTAATAGATGTCACCATCCGGCTCAGCGTGAAGGGGTACTTTGTACCTTGGTACACAGGGCACATGTCCTTTCTGATGCTCAGACTTTGCCAGCTGAGCTGTCCCATCTTGAAGTTACATTTCGTGAAAATGGTTGTAGTGATAGACAGATTGAACGTGCGTTGCGCTATCGACCAACTGTACATAGGGTGATTGATGATAATTCTGAGTCAACACCTAAGTCTACTGCTTTTTTGCCTTACGCAGGAAACACGTACAACAAGATCGGTCGTATTTTATGGGAATACGATGTGAAATTTGTTTTTCGACATCCATCTAAAATTAGAGCACTTTTTAGTTCCGCGAAGGATGATCTTGGACTGCGTAAGGCGGATGTGTATCATATTCCTTGTAGCTGCGGCATGGCATATATTGGTCAAACTATCAGGACTATGGAGGACCGATGTACTGATCATAAACGGCACACACGATTACAGCAGTCAAACAGATCTGCTATTGCCGAACATAGCTTGTATACTGGTCACCCCATGTTATATAATAACACCGAGATATTGGCATGCACGTCAGGCTATTGAGACAGTGTTATAAGGGAGGCAGTTACGATTAAATTAGCGAGCATCCTCGTTAACAGGGAGGGAGGTTTCTGTTTAAACTCTGTTTGGAATGCAGCTCTCTCCCTTGCCAATAAACAGACGGATAGAGTCAATGATAGCTCACCTGCAAATTCATAGTCTCACTATCGATAGCTCTGACTTTGGTCATCTTTGGTGACACTAGTGTTCAGTGTGTGTGTTATCTTTCCTGCTTCAGTCCGAGAACTGATGTTTTAAATTTGCATGTACGCCACCTGTCCGTCGCAGTTTGCCTTGAAAATGGTGGGGTGTTCTCCCGCCGAAACATCGGTGGTCGCTGAAAGTGTTACCTGGCTGAATTCCCGGAAATTATTTGAAATACATAATTGTGATCAATCAATAATAGTACAAAAATAAATTTGTTATTGTAAGATCAAAAGACAGAGTTAATAGCGTATAACAGATATTAGGTTAATCATATTTGGTGAAGTAATTTAAATTTTAATAAATTTGTAATCTATATAAATGGATAACAATTTCTGGTGCCTGAAGTGCAGAAAATTCACTGAAATCTGTAATCCTCGTGGAGTAACAATTAAAAATAGAAGACAGAGGACAAGGAATTTGCACAATATGTAAAACTAAAAAAAGAAATATGGTGACAGAAATTTGAAGATGATGGTCTGAATATTCACGAAGAAATTACTAACGAATTACATAAACTACTGAGAATTTTTTTTACAGAATTTGTGGATTTTCGTTTGGTATAGGCGCTGTGTGGCAAGCTGATGTAATAGAAATGGATTCTGGGAACTTAATATCTGAAATAAATAAAGTACATAAATATTTTAACTGTTATTGGTGTTTCTACCAAAATTTGCATGGGATATACCAGTTAAAGTTGAAAAGACCTAAAAATGTGGCTGAACATTCTGATAGGATGTTTAAAGTATGGACATCAAGAAATGAGCAAACGGATAATGGAAAAGAATTCTGCAATAGATATTTTAAGGAACTCATTAAAAAATACATCAACCATAACTGAACTTTTTCAAAAATAAAAATATGTTTTGCAGAAAGTTTTAACAACACACTCAAAGGAAGAATGTGGAAGAACTTTGACTTGCAGGGGAACTATACATGGACCAGTGTAATCTCAAAATTAGTTGATGAATAGAATAACACAAAACATTGAAGAACAAATATTAAGCAGATAGAAATTAATGATAAAAATTATGAGTGTACTGTCAGTGTATGTAATGATTAACAAAAATTTAAAATAAGAGATAAAGGGAGAGTCAGTAAACTTAATGTAACTTTTGATAAAGGTACTTAGCCAATTGGTCAACATAAATTTTGGAAACTGGAAGTGTTATGATTCTGATCCAGTCAGAAAAGAGACAAACCATATGTTAAATGGTTGGGTCTTGGTAATTCACATAACAGTTGGGTAGTAAAAATGAAATTTTTTATAAAATTCTTTGTATAAAAATGAAATTTGTTATTGAAAATTTACAACTGATGGGCACTGATTACAATATTAGATACGCTTATTTTTCAATAAAGAGAGTATATTTGGATACTGTAATAAAAGTTCATAAAAGTTATATAGGGTTTGAATTATTTAAGAATTGTTAACTTAAAGGGCTCAATGAGATGATGCATTTAGTGAGTTTATTTTTTTAGGTGTATATAAACATTTTGGTGAATCTTATATTAAATGAGTAGTTGGATTTCTCTTTCATCGATGGTGATTAACTATATTTCTAAGCAATTCTTCTTGTATGTAGCCAAATATATTATTGCAATAACTATGCCAGCAAATAATGTTTAAACTTTCTTTCATTCTCTGGTGCAATTTCGTTTGGTTGGGATCATAACTATGTCATAACATTTCTTCAGTATTTGGCTGATTGCCCCTAATATTGTTCTGCTATTCTTGTTGGTTTCTTCTTTGCCTCTAATGACGTAACAGTGTACTCACGTGTATCATCGAAAATTCTTAATAGAATGAAAGCCTGTCTTAAATTTTTATTGGTTAACTCAGATACAACGTGGAGTAACAGTACATATGTCTCTCTGTTTCTTTTGTTTATTGTCTCTAAAGCAATATTAACAGTTTCACTCAGATTTTCTACTCGTTCCTCCTCTGCTTTGAATATTTCTCCATTATTTTTATTTATGTCATGTATTCATTCTACAAAATAATTTTTTTTCTATTTCGTTTGTGAGGGAACGATAATTTCCTTACCTATCCTATATCCTCCATGTTCAGGAAATGATGGCAAAATTTCTTTAGGTATCTAGGCTTGGAATTAAGAAGTTAATTTGATTTATGATTGTATAATTAATGAATATAAATCCAGTTCACTGCTAAAATTGGTACCTGGATATAAGATAAGCGATTTGTTACCCTCAAATCTATATTACTTTCTATGTATGTATTTTTCGCCAGTATGATAAAAGATTGTTTTATTCGTATTTGTATTGTGTAATATTTCAGCTACATCTTCGACTTTAAACCAAGGATTACTATTTTCACCAATAATCATACATGCAAGTCTACAATTGACTTCATTTACATAAAATAAAAGTATATCAGATATTTTGAGCCAAATTCTATGGGAGGTTCAGTCAAAATTTGATCATAAATACTTGGTGTATGCTCCACAAACTAAGACAGACTGTTGAAGCAAATATTGAACATTCCTTTACTTTTATACCAAAATAAATATTAAGTATGCATTTTACCAATTTACAGTCTGTACATTCATATTTTCTGATGTAAAATATTTCAACTTCTTTAGGTCTTCCACTATTACAACCAAATAATCTTCCTCAAAGAAGATTTTTAGACAATACATCACCAACTATAAATATTTTTTCATGGGTTACTGGATAGATGTGACAATGTAATTAATTTGTTATTTCTTCATGTCTACTATACCACTAATTATATTTTTAAGTTGAACACATTCTTCATCTCTTTTTAAATTGTTGTTTATAACTCCCTCTCATGTGAAAGGCAAATTTTACTGAGTGGTAATGATTCATGAAGGGAGTCATTATTGCACCCTGAACCCAGTTATTGTATGGCGATATGTGTGGAAACTTTCCTTCCAGAGTTAAAAGTAACCTCAATGAACTCCTCTTATTCCTCTTATTATTATTAATCATTTAATTACTGCTTACAATTAATAATTGTTATTGCTGATTCAAGGAAGTAGTTGTTTAGTATTCAGCCTATCGTAGAAAAGAGTTTACATCTTTGAAATGAATGACTAACCAAACTGGCTTCACTAGACGACATTTATGTTCAAGGGAATATGCAAGGTAGAATAGGGATGTGCTGACACACATTGACTGTAAACAGTAACCGATGACTCTGCCGGTCGTCGAACTGTGTGCGGAATCTGTAGGAATCTTAGTCTACATTAACTAAGGTCCAATTCTGTTGTGTATCGAAGTGGATTTGTTTCGAAGTCCTTAAATTAATGACCATATAGAACTTCCATTGCCTAAAGAAATATTTCATATGCATGCAAAAATATTAAAAAATTTGAAACCATAATCTTTATGCTGTCAAGAAATTGGTTTACTAGCTTATTATTCTCGCGTAAAATCAGAAAATATCTTTCAATTAAAGATGACAGCCTCACAAACATGCCTTCTCTCTTAAGCCGTAATACACTCATTCATCTCATTAACATCAGAAACTAAACTATACCTTTTCACAACAGTTAACATTGAACCAAAGCTCTCTTAGTTCAAGTGATAGAGAGAGGATCAGCAATAATGCTTCTTTCTCACAGTCAGTTGTGCACAAGTGTGCTTCAAATAATATCTTGTTCAGCTACGTTTCTTTCCTTCCCAAGTGATGTGAACTGCTACAATGTCCCTCCTGGGCGAAACTTTTCTCAATCAAACAATGGTCGTCCATGAAAGATCATTTTGGAAGGGACAATTCAGTTATTATATGATCTTAAGAGCAATAGCTTAGCTGGTGTGCTATAGGAGAACAAGGTAAGTCTATCATAAACCGCCTCTGTATGTTGAAGCAATTTATGTAGCCTGGGATATTTGCAAATTTTGCCACCTCATTCGAGCTCCTGTCAGCATGGAAACACAGAAAAACATAGGGCATGACGTTTCGTTAACCTTGCCCACATTTCTGAGTTCTACAAAAATATCATAGAACTGTACAAAATTAAAATACATCAATTGTACAAAAAATAAGATACGTTTTGAATCTAAGTAATTGAAATTAACTTGATAGCGGAATACTAATATTTAAAATTGAATGTTCGTTTTGTGAATTCACAAACGAGAAACATTTTTTTGCACAATATTTTCAGAGAAGAGACAGTGTGAGAGGTGGTGGAACTATCACTTTGACATCAAATGCATGAAAAGACTAGCACTCATCAAATACGAATTGCCAGTAATAACTTTCTACTGAATAAATTTCACTGAAAACTCATACATTCATTGCCACAGTCAGAACCATCTACATCCTTAACTCTGAATAATTTTCTTATTACTGATTACCCAGCATTTCACACTGATATTTTCATCAGAGTCTCTCTTTCTTTCGTGTGGTGTTTCATAAACTGCTACTCATAACAGCATTTTAAATATTCGTGGGTGACCATCCACTTTACTTTCCCGGACCCTATGTACTATCTTACATACGCACCAGGGTTTGGTACTTTGATAATTATATATGGTCCTGTACACAATATTTGCCACTTCCTGTACTTCTTGTTTAATAATAAAGACCCAGGGTGTCTTCGATAAAACATTGTTTCCGATCTTGTTTCCCAATACTCTCCTTAGATTGTTGTTACAATTCGCTTTTCTTATCCTTGCATTTTCAGTAATGTTCATCTCCTCATTCTTTTCTAGCTTACTGAACATTAATTCAACTGGTGTAAATTCTCTTGTACTGTGAACTTGTTTACAATACTCTCGTATACATCCAAATAATCAATCCATCTTGACTGTTTCACGGACAGTATGTCTGCAAGAAACAATCTAATTCTTTAGATATTCTCTCCACCAGACTCCATTGTGGATTGTAGCACCAGGTAAGAACAAGTGTAGCTTATGCTCCTGACAATGCTCTCTCCTAGGTAAAACTTGTGAAAGTGGAAGCACTGTCAAATATCACTGCCTCTAGTTTCCCCACACTTGGAATGCATTCCTGTATTAGCTTTCACACTATGGGTGAACTCGTTGTGGCCTTTACCAGGTACAGTGTCACTTACTTCCTAAATACATCTAGAAAACCAATGACATATTTGCAGCCATCCCTCGATTTCGGAAGAAGGCCACAAACATCAAATGAAACCAAAGAAAGTGTCCTGTCAGGTATAATCAGGCTCAACACCCTTTTTTACCTTGAAGATCTTCCTTCAATCTTTGGCACAAATCACATGGCCTTAATACAGTGGCTATTCTCCTTTTACCATTGGATATGTAGAAATATCGCCTAATCTTCGATGCACACTAAGAGGCACTGAAGTGGCTCCATGCTAAATTTGTGCACCACAACAGATTTTCTACTCTGTCATAGGGTATACATGCATACCAGTTTCTAGACTTTTCACACCCCCTGTGAAACAGTGCTCCATCTACTAGCTTGAAATATTCTCCCAGATTGGTGTCACTGTTTTGTTCCAGCAGCCATTTGATCATACTCCAAAGCAGAACCTGCTCTTGTAGTCCTCTATGTTCTTATGTAAATATAAATAATACCATTGGCATGCTGCAACCTTTATTAACAAAATCTGAAGTTCATCTTCTGCTTTTCTTACATACACATCCTCTTGTAAGCTTTCCAGCTTCCTTGATAATGCATCCGCAATCAGGTTATCTTTGCCACTGATACATTCAATGGCCAAATTCCACTCTTTTAGAAACACTGTCCAACAATTCAACCTCGTGGGTGGCATCTTCCGTGCCTGTAGGAAACTGAATGCCTGATGATCACAGAATACTTTAGAGACTGGTATAGGTAATAGTGAAATTTTGTAAATCCTCATAATATTTCTAACGCTTCTATTTCAGGAGGTGGTGTAACCTCTTTTGCAACTGCTTAAGATCCTACTAGCAAACAATACTGTATAGAATGGTATGTGCCCTTCAGTTTCCCTGACTTGGAATAGGCATGCACACAAACCCAAAATTTGATGCATCTGTCTTTAATCTAAATTCCTCATTCATATGAGGATGATACAGTAACTGTGCGTTTACCAAAGATTCTTTGATTTTCTCAAAGCCTCGCTGACATTCTCTGGTTCACTGCCAATGTGCATTTATCCTCAGTAAATTCAAAAAATGTTCTATAAGGACTGGTCAGATACAAATCTGTGGAAAAATTATGCTAGGCCCATAAAACCTTTCAACTGTCTCTTTGTACATGGCGTTGGGATATTCTTTATTGCACTGATCTTCTTCACATGGCTTAAAAATTTAATCCTATTTAAATCGAAGTCATATTTCTGCAAGTTAGCTGTGATTCCTGATTCTTCAAATTTCGTGTGTAATATTTTCAGAGTTTTGATATGCCCATGCCATGATCTTGTAGCAATCAAAACATCATCGACAAACCAAGTTAGGCTGCTTCTCGGTTCAGGTCCTAAGACATAATCTAAAGCTGCAATAAGGATTCCTGCAATTATGTTGAGTCTGAAGGGCAAAACTTTAAACTGATAACTTTGTCTGGCATAAATTAATATGGTATACTTCCTCGAGTTTTAGTGCAGTTTTATTTGCCCATAAGAGGCATGCACTCACACTGGTATTATTATAGTATTGATTAAACCGGAATCCAGTGAAACATGAACTTCTTCTCCCAGTTTGGGAATTACCAAAAGGGGGCTACAATATTGACTTGTGAAAGGTTTAATCAGATCCCACTTTAACATTGATTGTATCTCTTAATTTACAGCTGCTGCTTGCGTCCATGGGACAGGATATTAACTTTGGCAATATGTCTTGTGCGGTTTGATGTCTAATTTACACAAAAATGTCATTTATCACACTGTGTCTTTCATTAAATACATTGATAAATGTAGACGACAATCTGATCAGTTGAACTGTCTGTTCACCAGCTCGGGTGATTCGTTGATTTTTCGCTGTAAATGGTTAAATAGCTCATTCACGTTGTTACTTTTCCCTGTTCTGGACACATGCTCCAGCCATAATTTCTCAGCCGCTGTATGCAAGCTCCCTCCCAATACTTCCCACATATATTTCCTGTTTGCAAAAGTCTTATCCCGATATCTTGTGCTTCACTCTCCATTCTCAAAATATGGTGTGCAAAATTTAAGATGGCATGTGATTCCCTAAAACAATCCCACCCTAGGATTCAGTCAACAATTAAACCCTCAGCAATTAGAAATGAGCTCTTATAGGTTCCATTCCCAAAATAAACAAGTTCTGCCTGTTAACGAGTTTGGACTTGGTTCAGAAATCACCAATGAGTTTGCAATTACTAACTGAATATGCTGGAAACTTTGCATCCTGGCTGAATTTGTCAAACCAAATGGCTGTAACCGCATTTATTGTTGCACCTGTGTCCAGAATGGTCTTTACTTCATTATTTTCAATTCTGCCCTTTACTGCTGACATTGGAGACAGCCTCTGTAGAACTTTACACCTTGTCTGTTCTGAGAGTAATTCATTTCCAAGTAAATGCCTGTCATTGTATCGTGGCATAGCCAAGTTACTATCACTGGATTTCCAATTCTTTTCGACCATAACACTGGGGCTGGTGCAAGTCCTTAGGCGTTTTCCTGATTTGTGTTGGTAGTCCTGTTCATATCTTCACGCACATCTGTTGTTACAGGCATGTTCACATGTCAGTCTATCGCATTCGCATTCAATGTTATACTCATACTTGGTTATGTACATTTACTTGGTTATTGTTCCAGGTTTTACTTTCACTGTTGTACCTTGCATAACATGGGTGATTTCTACTGTTGGGTCTTCTGTTTCTGCCTCAGTTCAGCCTATAATTTGGCCTGTAACCCTATTGTCTTTGGTTATATCCATTCACAATCATCTGTGGCTGCGCTCGCACCTCATTTGTTGCCACAGGCTGCACGCCAATCGTTTGTCGCAAACCGTTGACATTTTTGTTTGTTGTCTGTTCATTATTCCCTGCAAGCTTCTTATCATCCTCTTGGATCATATCATACTTGTCAAATGTTGACAAAAATTCTACATTGTCATGTTCTGGAATTGTCATGAGCTTTTCTCTCGTGGCGATGGGCAAATTTGATTGTAATATCTGCATGATATATTCTTCGCTCATCGGATTATCCCAGTATTTTGCTTTCTTCAGGTATTTTTCGAAATATTTACACAGTTCTCCAGATGACACTGTAAATGATTTGGTGTTTTGTACCTCTTTCTTTAACCTCTCTTGCGCACTCAACGACCAATATTTCGACAGGAATGCTCGCTCAAACTATTCATACACAGTGCACGTTTTTATGGCATCAAGAACCCACATTTTGCTTTCTTCGTGCATATATCGTGTTACATGCTGTTTCTTTCGGTAGTCGCTCTAATCTCCATGTGACAAGTCAGTAAAACATCTTGGGAGGACATGAAACAAATCACACATTCATTAATCTATTATAATAGTAATGCATAGACAAATGACAAAAATTAGACTAAGACACATGTATTAATACATTTCCATTTAATGTGATAAGCCTTCAAGTTTACCTTTGTTGTGATTACTTCTTTTCACTCCGAAAAAGGAATTTACCACAAATTAAAATTCAGTATTATTCAATTCTCATACCACTTCTAGACATCCTGCCATATAGGAATACATTGTAACTCCCACTCATCTGAAAGGTAAATTGTTGAAATTCTACTGAGGTGTCATGATTCACAAAAGGAGTCATTATTTCACCTCGATTTCGTTGTATGGAGAATGATGTTGAAAATTTCATTTCGAGACAAAAGTAACTTCAGTGAACTGCTTTTATTCTTCTCATTATTATTCATCATTTAATTACTGCTTTCAATTTATTATTATTATTATTACTGATTCAAGGAATTAGTTCTGTAGTACTCATTCTCTCTAGGGAAAGGGTTTACGTCTTCGAAATGAATAAATAGCCTAACAGACCTCAGTAGATGACATATATGTTCAGAGGAATGTACATGGTAGAATAGGGGTCAGCTGCTACATACTGACTGTAAACAGTACTGTCTCCGCCAGTTGTCGAATTGATTGCTGAATCTGTAGGAATCTTAGTGTACGTTAACTATGGTCCAATTCTTCTTTCTGTGGAAGACTCTCCATCAAAGTGAATTTGCTTAAAACTCTTAAAATTAATGACCATATAGAGTGTGAGGGTAAGAGCTGCCACAGTCCAATGAAATGTCTCGTACACATGAACAAATATTTGAAAAAGTGAAACTATAGAGTGGAGAATAGTTTACGCAATATACAAGTTGTTTACACTGCCATGAAATTGGTTTATTGGCTTATTATTCTCACACAAAATCACAAAATGCCTTTCAATTAAAGATAGTGGCCTCACAACCATTCCTTCTCCCTTAAGCTGTAATCATTCAGCCCTACTCCTTAAGGTCAGAAGCTAAACTATACCTTTTGCAATAGTTAATATTGAACTACAGCTCTCTTAGTTCAAGGAATGGAGAGAGCACCGGTGATAGCGCTGATTTCTTGCAGTCAGTTGTACGTGAGCTTGCTTCACATAATATCTTGTTTGGTAAAGTCTCTTTTACTCTAGCATGACACAAACTTTTACATGCTGCACTTGAAGTTTTCTTTATGTCTCAATTTCATAGATTCTTTTAGTTTATATTCACCATACCTTCATATGGATGCTGAAACTTCACGTGTAAATTTTGGAATAATTCAGGTTCTTTTTTTTAGATAATAAAATGTAAGAATACAAACTATATTCATATGTAAATATACTTCTGTGTTTGTTGTATTTTGGAAGCACCTCTGAAGTGGGTCTGGAAATTTTCGCTAGGCTTATTTTGTCTTCTGGGCTGATATAATTTTATTTTTAAACTTTTGTAGTTCTCAAGTGGTTGACCATATAAGTATATCTTTTAAATTTTCTTGTGTGGAAAGCAATTTTGCTCCAGTTAGAAAAGAGTCAGCTAAATCAGAAACTGTTGAACTGTAATGTAAGTGATTGTCATGCTTCTTTTCCCAATATTCAATAGGTTCCTACATTTGTTAGTGTTGTCTTCATTATTAAGTGATATAAACCACTTTAAAATTTTCCAGTTTTTTTCTCAACACGTTTTCTACTTTCTGTTTCTTCAATAATATAATAAAGATTTTTTAATTGATATCTTTTGGGATTTTTGTTGCCATTTGTAACAACTTTATAGAGCTCAAATGTATTGATTTAAAGAGTAATTTCAATTAAACTAATAAAAATTATTCTAAACAATTGGAAGTGTCCAAGAAGTCTAAAAAAATGGAAATGGAGATGAAAACTGGCAATTTTCACTCACATAAATGTACAATGCATCGGAATTTCCACAAATATAAAAAACGTGTTAGCAAATACACACCGAAGAGCGAAAGAAACTGGTACAGCTGCCTAAAATTGTTTAGAGCCTCTGTGAGAGTGGAGATGTGCCACAACATGATGTGCCATGGACTTGACTAATGTCTGAAGTAGTGCTGTAGGGAAATGACCCCATGAATCATGCAGGGCTGTTCATAAATCCGTAAACGTATGAGGGTATGGATGTCGCTTCTGAACAGCACGTTGCAGGACATGCTTAATAATGTTCTTGTCTCTGTAGTCTGGAGACTGGCGGAAGTGTTCAGATTCAGAAGAGTGTTATTGAAGCCACTATGTAGCAGTTCTCGATGTCTGGGGTGTCGCATTGTCCTACCGGAATTGCTAAGTCCGTCGCAAAGCATAATGGACATGAATGGATGCAGATGAACAGACATGATGTTTACATATGTGTGTCATCTGTCAGATTCATATCTAGAGATATCAGGGTTCCCATATCACTCCAACTGCACAAGCCATACACCTTTACAGATCCTCCACCAGTTTGAACAGACGTCTGCTGACATGCAGGGTACATGGATTCATGAGGTAATTTCCATATCCTGCGCGTCCATGTGCTTCATGCAGTTTGGGAAGAGACTCGTCCAACCAGGATACATGTTTCCAGTCATCAACAGTCCAATTTCGATGTTGACAGGCACAGGCGAGGCATAAAACTTTTTGTCTTGCAGTCATCAAGAATACACGAGTGAGCCTTCATATCCAAAAGCCCATATCGATGATGTTTAGTTCGATGGTTTACACACTGACACTTGTTGATGGCCCACCATTGAAATAAGCAGCAGTTCGTGAAAGAGTTGCACTACTGTAACACTGAACGATTGTCTTCAATCATTGTTACTCCCGTTCTTGCGGGATTTTGTACTGAGCGCAGAGATGTTGGAGATTTGATGTTTCACAGAGTTCCTAGTATTCACGGTACACTCGTCAAATGGTCGTACAGTAAAATACCCACTTCATTGCTATCTTGGAGATGCTGCATCTCATCACTCGTGCACCAACTATAGCAGCAAATACAAACGATAAACTGCCATTGTAGCTGCTATTACCGATATAACTGTGGCAGACTCTTGTCTTATATAGGTGTTGCTGACCGCAGCGCCATATTCTGCCTCTTTACATATATCTGTATTTGAATAAGCATGTCTATACCAGTTACTCTTTTGCTTCAAGGTAAAATATAGGTGTAGTGCTTCGCAACTGTGGAAAATATGTCAACTCTAAATATTTTACAGGTAATTTAAAAATAATTTCGAGCAATGAAGATTGTAAAATTTCACTATTGACAATTAATGATGGACAACAAATGCACTGTAATAAAATTATTACTTATCAAGAAATTAAAGATATAGGTTGTCTGATTTAAATAATACATCAATTGATAGTGTTCCAGTAGACGTAAGATTTTCTTCAGGATTACAATAAATAAAGATGGAAGTTAAATAAAATTAGTAGAAGTTCATATGTGTTCATGCTTTTCACTAATGTAATAAAATTTTTAACTTATAAATAGTGTTTGAAAATGGATCTTTCCTAGACGAAGTTTATGCCTAAAAAATTTGTAATCATTGTAGAAGAAATAATGTAAATACATATAGGAGAGTAAAGATTGATGATCTGATTAATTTTATTACATTAAATAATTGACTTATTCCTTCAAAGATTACACTGGTCAACACTCATTTTCTTGCCAAGTATATTTGAGTGGCTTTAGGATGGGTTAGTGGTGCTGAGGACGAATATAGCAACCATTTATGCAGTTTGGCTCTAGTTTTTGAGATATTGCATGATTTATTCAAAAAATTCGAAAAAATTGCTAATACTGAACTCGAGCGCTACAAACTACAATGAAGAAAGAAAATAATCTTTATAAATAGCATCTATGAAAACCTGATAGGCATTTGTCCACGAATAAAACATAATTGAAAAGTTTCTCTATAAGTATATCATTTTCCGTCCATGACGAACCGCTTCCTGCACGCTTTCCTTTTATAGGTCTCTTCACGTTGCAGATTCCAGCAATAATCTGCCACCATATGCCTGTCCCATCTTCCTTTATATCTTCCCTCTATTCCTTTCATATCTTGATGGAACCGCTCTCCTTGTTCCTCACTGAAATCACCTAGATTACGAGGAAATCGATCCAAGTGGCTGTGAAAGAAGTGCAATTTTATGCTCATGTTAGCTCCTAAGTTTTGAAAGTTAGTGAGCATGTTTTTGACCAGTTCCTCGTAATTGGGAGCTTTATGATTGCCCAAAAAACATTTTACAACAGCGACAAAACTGTTCGAGGCCGATGCTTCAGTGACAGTCATGACACTTGCAAAATTGGTATCGTTGATGAGCCTGCGAATTTGAGGACCATCAAATATCCCTGCCTTAAGTTTTTCACTACTGAGTCCAGGGAACGTATTGCAGATGTATGTGAAGCAATTACCATTTCTGTCTAAAGCTTTGGTGAATTGCTTCATTAGTCCTAACTTAATATGTAATGGTGGAAGAACAATCTTGTCCCAACTAACCAGAGGTTCATTAATGATGTTTGCTTCACCAACAGCCATATGTTCCCTTGGAGGCCATGTTTTCTGCTTCCAATGTTCGTGCTTTGCCCTACTATCCCACATGCAGATAAAACATGGGTGCTTTGTGTATCCACTTTGTTGTCCAAGCAAGAAGTTCACCACTTTCAAATCAACACAAATCAACCACTGGTGCTGCATATACTGAATTTTCTGCAGAATCATCTTGATGTTAGCATATGCTTCACAAAGTTTTGTTGAGTGGGCAATTGGAATAGATGCGTAACGATTGCCATTGTGTAGGAGAACACATTTTAAACTTCTAGTGGAACTGTCTATGAAGAGACGCCAGTCCTCTGGTCTATATTCTGGCAGCCCCAATTCAAGTAAAAGTCCAGGTATATTGCTGCAATACACTATAACCTCTCCTTGGTTGAAGTATGGAAGAAGGTTTTCTTCTCTCGTCCGGTAAGCTGTTATTTTAACACTTGGATGAAGGCAGTTCTTTTCCTTAAGCCTGGATGCTAAGAGTTCTGATGCTTGCTTTGAAAGATTGAGTTCTCGTATCAAGTCACTGAGCTCCTTCTGGTCGAACGGCTGAGGTTGTGTCTCACGTCCTTCGTATTCCGAACCACTACTTGTACATTCCTCGCCGTGCACATCGTCATCTGATGATGTTAGCGTGGGTAATGTTGTGAAGGTTGGTACAGGAACATCGTTGCTGTGCACCACCGGTCTTCTTGCTGACTCCAAATCAGGATATTCCCACTTTCGTTTTTTGAACCTATTAAAACCTTTAACATTAACAATGCAAAAATAGCAATCATCTGTATGGTTCTTCTGCTCTCGCCATACCATAGGCACTCCGAAGTTTAAGCTTTTCCTTTTTCGTTTTTACACTGCCGTAAGCACTCCACACAGCATTTACAAACTTTATGGGGTGCCCACGCCTTGTCTTGATCTCCAAATTTAATTCCGAAATATGCCAGATACGCTTCCTTCACAAAAGGAGTGATATTCTTCCTGTTCTTTTGAAGAACGTATTCACCACAAATGTAGCAGAGCTCATCTGGATGGTTCACGCAAAGACGGCGTGAAGAACTCATGTTTATCTAAAACAAAATTGTACAAATACTACATATTATGCAGAACTTTCTTGTATTTGCATGTCAATCACATCCAACAAACATCATTAATTGTTTTGTGTGAAATGAATACTCACCTCTTATTTGCTACGTCACGATGAAAAGGTTCTGTCTCCTGAACGCTACCTATCGGCTGTAGCGGGGATTACCGCGGCCAACAAATGAATGTCGAGTACTGCCGAATTCAAATCTGCACAACCCTCAATATCTTCAACACACGCACCGCACAACAGGACTGAACACATGCTGACAGTGTGATGTTTGCATGATGTAATCCTCAACCACACAGATGCACTCCCAGAGCACAATTGTTTAATAAAGATAGTACAATATCACTAATTAAAAAACAGGTAGCAAATACATTACACCATATATGGACCCTGCAGTCGATATTATCCACATGAAACTCTCATTTCCACAAATAACCTATATCTCAAAAACCAGAGCCAATTTGGAAAAAGTACAAATATACTCGGAATGAGTATCATAACAATATCCCATTTTCGTTCAAACTTCCCTGGCAATGAAAAAAAAATTTTATTTTGTAGAGCTGTGTTATCAATAATATCAGAGTAGCTGAGTTAAAATCTGCAGCTATAAATCTTGCTAATAGAGGCTACTACAAATTAAAGGAATCAGAATTAATTAATTAAACTATGTTAACAGAATTTGCATTTCATCCAAAAGAGTAAATCAAGTCTAAAATGTGGAGCTAATACAACATACTTTTACAAATTTGATGATGATGTCTTTTGGAAAAAGTCGACCACCAATGGAATGAAAAGCATTTAGACTAGATCCTGTGTATCCATTTAGTAGTAAACTGTTTGAGCAAGAAAAAGAGGGCAAACCATCCAAGAAGGATTAATTTCATATTTAAGAAATATACTCCAGATTTAATGAAAAATTTAAAGCTCATCTGTTGTCTATAATATTGTGGTTAGCGATGTAATATTGGGAAACTCGATTAAGGTAGTGAGAAAACATATTATGTAACAAAAGCATTCAATTCTATGGTGAAATTGGCTAAAAAAGCAACTAATTTTTGTAAAGGATATTAGTTGAATATTGCACTTGCAAATCCAAAAATGTATACCCAATGCCTTAAGCTGTGGGGCATCAGATATTATTCTAGAATATTTCCAAGTTTTATGCAATAAATTGTGATATATATACTATCATTTGATGGAACTATAGATACAGTAGTTGCTTTATATAGAGGTAGACATATTAAAATAATAAATTTAGCAGATTATAAAAATGTGTATTACGAGAATTAATAATATTGATAAGTTGTTTTGTCCTAGAGCAACAATAATGACAGCAACACATCACACAAATAACATCTTTGGAAGAAGATAAACTACTGGTCAGATTAAGAAAATCAGAGCAGGACTTAAATACAAATTACCAGAAGAGTTAACCAACTTATTATGTAATCAGTTAGGAGAATATGATGAAGAGGAACGATTTACTCTCGTAAAAAAATGTTGAGCAACTACTTGACATTCAGATAAATGTTGTATTTGCTGAGAATATCAATTCAGTTATCTATCATGGTCCTGGGAAAGCAATTAAGATATATTTGTATAAAAACACAGAACACAATACAGAAGAAAATAATATATCTACAAAAATTGCTAATATGTAGTGCTATAATAAAGAATGCTGAATAACTGACCAAGATGCTTGTGATAGAGATTATAGATGTAGAGATTTAGGCGCAATTTGTTGGACACCTGCAGGACATAGAGTGGCTTTAAACTATTTAAAAACTGCAAACAAGCAGTAAAATTATAAATAATAATGTTGTATGCAATAGAAACTGCAAAAAACGGTATTTTTAGAGGACAATTTAATGTTGAAGACATACTTACTGGTTGCCAAAATTGTAGCAAATACAGTTGTTACATTGATGGAGACTTCAGCAATTATTATGTTTTCTAGTGCTAGTAAAGCCTTAAATTAGTCACAGGTAAAGAGTTTAAATGTTCTGAAAAAGGATTCCCGGAGAGAATTCCTCTCAGCAAAATTGAAAATAGGTGTGGTTTGACTGTGAAGTTCAGCCAGAAACAAGTATACATTTCCTAATCTCATAAAAACTCGCTGTTTTAAAAGGGCTACTCTTTATAAATTCAATACAAATGATGAATTCCTTAGGTGTCCTGAAGAAAAGAGGAATTATGCATTTGTAGCTCAATATGCCAAAGGTTATTACTCACAATTAATTGTAAAGTATTGTGGTGCCAATACTATATACTCTAGAAGTAAACTGATGTTATTGAAGAAAAAACAATCACATTTAAAAATTACAGATAACAGTAATTTTTTACCAGATTCTCTTGGTGCCTTCCCAAATACATTTAATTTGGAATAAAAATGGAGTAACATTACTTCCACAATTGTTCAATACACATGAAAATGAAAATTACATGGGATCTGCAGCCCTGAAATGATTCTCAAGTCGCATACTCAAAAAATTGTGTTCAATATGCTGAAAAAGTTAACGATTATCGTAATTCTGATGTAGATATATTGAGAAGAGGTTGTTTGGAGCTAAAGAAACAATACCTGGAGATTGCTAGTATTGATCAATTCTCTTCTTTAACAGTAGCTGAAGTGAAGAGAGAACAGCTACATTGCATAGAGAAAAAAAATTACAGTTAAGGATCTACAGCGAGATAAATAGTTTAAAGCATAATATTTGACAACCTCTTAATGGTGGTGAAGTAAATATAACTGGGGGAAGAACACACAATTTTGAAAATAAATCAATGTTTATCAATATCATCTTTGTATTTGGTATGGCTGCTAAAAGTGTTTTAAAAAGAGACAATTACGACAAAAATAAAGTTTTGATGGAAGTAATATATCAAAAGACTTTAGCAAGAATTGGTGCATACGAAATTCTGTATACATATTAGTGGAGATGTGGGAATGTGACTGGCTTAGCTCAGCAGAATATAAAGTACTTAATGAACTAAAACAGTTACTTGAAGTAGTCGCAGCTTTAGATCTTAGAGGTCCATTTTATGGTGGCCATACAAATACCATAAATATAAGAGGTAAAGCAATTAATGTTAACACAAATATAAGTTTTGATTATGTTTGTAGTCTTTATTCAACTGTGCACTATTATGGTTATTATTCTAACAGATATGAAACTAAAATACCTTAACCATGATATTATTCTAAAAATTATATGGATTCACCAAATGTAAAATATTAGCAAAAAAGGATTATATCATTCAGTTTTTCCAGTATGAATACAGACCAATAAAAATAAAAAAATGTCCCCTACTTTGTAAGCAACATGTACAGAAGAGAAAGTAAATAAGTGTAATTACAACTTTGATAAACTTAGTTTTATTGCAACTTTTTTAACTGATGAAGTTAAGAAGTCAGTGGAAAAAGGATACAAAATTTTAGATGTCAATGAGGTGAGGGATTTTAAAAATTAGAGCAGCACACTGTTTATAACTTTTGTGAAAAGTTTTGTGAAAATAAGGTTAGAAACCAGTCCCCTCTATTTTTAAATTAAGAATGGATATTGACATCAAAAACTCCAGGAAAACGAACTGTAGCTAAGGTTTGTCCGAGTATGTTACAGTGTTACAAGAATTTCATAAAGTACAATGGGATTTCTAGCTAGATAATATAGACATAAATTACATTAATGATAATGTGGTGCACCCCCTCCTACCCATGCCTCAGTGATACAGATATCTGTACTGTAGATGCAACCACAATGGAGGGGTATCAGTTGAGATGCCAGGCAGACGTGTGGTTCCCGAAGAGGGCAGCAGCCTTTTCAGTCGTTGCAGGGGCAACAGTCTGGAGGATGGACTGATCTGGCCTTGTAACACTAACCAAAATGCCCTTGCTGTGCTGGTATTACGAACGGCTCGAAGCAAAGGGAAACTACAGCTGTAGCTTTTCCCAAGGGCATGAAGCTAGTTAAATTATGATGGCGTCCTATTGGGTAAAATATTCCGGAGGTAAAATAGTCCCCCATTCAGATCTCTGGGCAGGGACGTCTCAGGAGGACGTCGTTATCAAGAGAAAGAAAACTGGCGTTCTACAGATACGATCGTGGAATATCAGATCCCTTAAACTGGTGGGTAGGTTAGAAAATTTATAATGGGAAATGGATAGATTAAAGTTACATATAGTTGGAATAAGTGAAGTTCTGTATACAGGGTTATAAATACAAAATGAAATAGGGGTAATAAAGGAGTAGGTCTAATAATGAATAAAAAATAGGAGTGCGGGTAAGCTACTACAAAAAACATAGTTAATGCATAATTTTGGCCAAGACAGACATGAAGCCCATAACTACCATAGTATTACAACTTTATATGCCAACTAACTCCGCAGATGAGAAGTAGATTGATGAAATGTATGGTGAGATAAAAGAAATCATTCAGATAGTACAAGGAGACTAAAATTTAGTAGTTAAGGGTGACTGGAATTCGATAGTAGGAAAAGAAAGGGAAGGAAACGTAGTAGGTGAATATGGAATGGGGGTAAGGAATGAAAGAGGAAGCCGCCTTGTAGAATTTTGCACAGAGCATAACTTAATCATAGCTAACACTTGGTTCAAGAATCATGAAGGAAGGTTGTATACTTGGAAGAGGCCTGGAGATATGGGAAGGTTTCAAATAGATTAGATAATAGTAAGGCAGGGCTTTAGGAACCAGGTTTTAAATTGTAAGGTATTTCCAGGGGCAGATGTGGACTCTGACCACAATGTATTGCTTATGAACTGTAGATTAAAACTGAAGAAACTGCAAAAAGGTGGAAACTTAAGGAGGTAGGACCTGGATAAACTGACAGAACCAGAGGTTGTAGAGAGCTTCCAGGATAGCATTTGGGAACGATTGACAGGTATGAGGTAAAAATACAGTAGAAGAAGAATGGGTAACTTTGAGGGATGAAATAGGGTAGGCAGTAGAGGATCAAGTAGGTAAAAAGACGAGGGCTAGTAGAAATCCTTGGGTAACAGAAGATACTTTGAATTTAGTTGATGAAAGAAGAAAATATAGATATGCAGTAAATGAAGCAGGCAAAACGGAATACAAACGTCACAAGAATGAGATTGACAGGAAGTGCAAAATGGCTAAGCAGGGATGGCTAGAGGACAAACATAAGCATGTAGAGGCACATCTCACTAGGGGTAAGACAGATACTGCCCACAGGAAAATTAAAGAGACCTTTGGAGAAAAGAGAAACCCCTGCATGAATATCAAGAGCTCAGACGGAAATCCAGTTCTAAGCAAAGAAGGGAAAGCAGAAAGGTGGAAGGAGTATATAGAGAGTCTCTACAAGGGCGATGTACTTGAGAACAGTTTAATGGCAATGGAAGAGGATGTAGATGAAGATGAAATGCGAGATATGACACTGCATGATGAGTTTGACACAGGACTGGAACACCTAATTCTAAACAAAGCCCTCAGAGTAGACAACATTCCATTAGAACTCCTGACAGCCTTGGGCGAACCAGCCCTCACATAACTCTGCCATCTGGTGAGCAAGATGTATGTGAAATACCCTCAGACTTCTAGAAGAATATAATAATTCCAATACCAAAGAAAGCAGGTGTTGACAGATGTGAAAATTACCGAACTGTCAGTTTAATAAGATTTGTCCCTGACTCCAGAAGAGAGAAGTGTTGTTTATGCTAAATTTACTTAGGTAAAGTGGGGTAAATAACAGAATGAAACCTTATTTTAGTACTACTCTGTCAAAATCTACAAAGTTCAAGTAGCAAACATGAGAAATTGGAAGTTCCGCTAAGTAATGACCTGCTTTAAATCCTGATTCTTGAAGACAACAGCTGCTTTTTCCAGGCAAATTTCAGCTTAGTTTGACTACAAGTATTTGTTAGAAAGAGCAATAAATGAAATGGTATAAAACTAAACTAGGTGAAATCCAATGGATAAGACTTCGAGTGACATGTGTGAACTAATGAAAAAACAATGTCTTATTGTATGTATATATAGATCACCAACAGGTTATTTCATTAGTTTTTAGATGCTGTGGGATTTCTGTTACATAAACTGAGAATTTATGAAAATCACACCACTGTTCTAGGTGACTTCAATGTAAACCTGTGAACTGGACATACTAAAAATGATAAACTGCTGACCTAACTAATGATTTACAATCCACAACGAACAGCACATGAGGAACCAAGCATGGTTAGGACAATGAAACAATATCTGAGCAGATACTTACTGGCAAACAGGTATATTATTATGACGCTAAAGTAATAAGCACTAGCTTTTCAGATCTCATGGCAATTACATCTGTGCTTAAAAATATCCTTTTTAATTACTGAAGAACCAATGACAACTATGTTACAATTAAAGTCGTTAATTAAAATAACAATAGGACATTGACATGCATGACTCACGTAGTAACATACTCTCTAATTCATTTTTCTGTATTTGGAAATATTTCTGTGATGTCTTATTCCCAGTGAAGAAATTGGAAGCTTAGATAAAGGCATATGAATGGATTACACCTGGCATAAGAAATTAATCAGAAATTATTGCAATACAGCACCATTAAATGCAGCTTTGAAATCATATGCAAAGTATATCAAGATGGCAAATAATTGGATGAAAAGTATCAGGAAATGGTTCCACTATGAAACAAGGAAGTAACAAATTGAAGTAAGTATTCAAAATTATTAATGTATTACTGTGGGGAGGAATATAGGAAGGCTGAATAGATTCATCATAAAAAGTGCAGGAAAACTGCTGAAGATAAGAACAAGTTTCTTCCATATCAAATAATAATTTTGAAAATGTAATATAAAATTTAATTACAAACCGATGTAACACACAGGATGAGTTGAAAGTTTCACAAAATGAAGATAACATGCATCTGTTAAAAATGGAACAATTTTTCATTGTCTGTATTTACATGGTACTACGCAATGTCCTTGACACATGAGCGCTAGCCTGAAGGAGCAGACAATTCAGACCATTTATGGCTGTCTGGAAAAGAAGATGTATGTTTGTAAATTGCAAATATGACTAGACTTCGGCTGCAAACTTATTGGTGACATATTAAAATTTGTGCCAGACCAGGACTAAAACCAGGATTTCTCACTTATTACCTGGAAATGTAATTCAACTTTTTCGTATCTATATTTGACCGTGTCTTTATGCTATTATCCGGTGTCCTTCAGACGTGCATGTATGTCTATGTGACATTACATTCTGTGGGCTTGATGGTATCCTAAATAATTCCATTAAATGAAGTTCAAAAACTCTCAGCTAAATATCATAATTTATCGTTAAATATAGGAATATTCTCAATGAGCATAAGACATTGAATAGTAAAGATATCTCGCTTAAAGGATGGAAATAATACATACAAAACTAGAGACCATGCTCATACTTCCAGATTTTTTCTAAAGTAACAGAAGGTGTCGGGCGCAGTAGGCTACATAGATTTGCGAATGTGACTCCTCCTGCCGCAACCTCCCCACACCTACGGCTACACTGCCCCTTGCACGTGGTTACTTTCCTGATGAACCATGGGGTTAAACAACTGGATACAAGAGACGACATATTTCGATTTCCGATAACAACAGCACTCTCCTGTGGTATATTTTTGCAGCTGCGATGACTCGTTGAGGTCTTACTGACCCTCATTTATGGAGAAATCAGTCCAATGATGCTGGCTTTCTCTGCCCTTTCACGAGGAAAGATTTTGGTTTAAACAACATTCAGGGATGACAGGAATAGACAAACGTGATTTTTCTTTAAATTAGAAAGGTCAACATTTCAGAGTGACTATTAGAACGGACCATCCCAACACAAAATGAATCTGTAGTAGTAGTAGTTTCATTCATCGGTACAAAATTTCCACAAGAAAGTAGGAAGAGTCGTTGTATCACGTTTTAAGAATAAATAAGTAAAAACCATTTATACATACATTTACATAGAGCATTAGTTTGTTAAGAATGGGTCAGATACTTGGCCATGGCCTTGCAGTTTGAACTACCAGGGAATTTGCAGCAGGTAATTTGGGAAAACCTCAGTAAACCTAAGTCAGGATGGTCGGATGGAGACTGAAGCGTCTCTCCTCCTGAATACATGGCGAGTCTGTGAAAAATAGCCTAAAGTCATTCGATCTACCCTTAGTGTACAGTAATCTTTAGGAAACAACTCATTTAATGACGTTTCCACTCTGAAGTGGAGTATGCACTGATATGAAACTTGCTGGTAGATTAAAACAGTGTCCCATACAGAAACTCGATCTTGGGCTCTTTAGCTTTCCTGGGCAAATGGTCTACCGATTAAGCCACCGAAGCACTACTGACAGTCCGACATTCCACCAGTATCTCGTCTCCTACCTTTCAAACTTCACAGAAACTCTCCTGTGAACCTTGCGGGACTAACAATCTTGCAAGTAACGATATTTCGGAGACACGACTTAACCCAGCCTGGGGGATGTTTCCAGAACGAAATCTGCACTCAGAAGCGGAGTGTGTGCTGGTATGAACAGCTGATGTAACAGCACACATGCTATCAACTGACAGAAGGGCCACAACGACGATGTTTTGTTTCCACATGGGTCTGTAACTTTCCATTTGCTTCTCTGAAAAACTAAGTCAGTATCCCTCTCCCGGAGATGTTGAAGCCAGTAGGCGGATAAGGGGTGAGTATTATAGCTTGCCGTCATTTGGGAGTAAGGTTTTAAAGAGAGTATTACAAATGGAATAAAACATTATACTACGAAGGTATTGAGTGAAACGATAGAGATGTCTTATTATCATTATTTACTTTTGTTACATTTATTACCAACTCCTTACTCTGTGTTAGCCTAGGTAGTCTTTGCTGTATGGAATACATTGTTTAACAAGTACTTTTTATCTGTCTTTTTAAATAAATGTGTTTGATTAACATCTTAAATCTCTGTGGGAAAACTGGAGCACAATTTCATTCCACGGTAAAAATTGTTGTTTCGATCTTTACATCTATATTTTTTGGTAAGTGTGAGTTCAGTTTATTTATTGTTACACGGCCATGGACAGAGTCTTCTGTTTACTAATCACCAATGTTAATTTTGATGTGCATAACTGACCATTAAATGTACTCATATTGAGTAGTTCACATCCACAGTGTTGTGAAAAGCTGTTCTCAATTATCCCGATTTATAATGCTGGTTACAGTGCTTTCTGTATTTTAAAAACATTGCTCACATTTTACAAATTAGGTCTCCAGCAAACGAATGCGTTGCTAATATTTGAGTGCACATATGAACAGCAAGGAATTAAAAGACACAGGCAGTGACAAGACTATATGTGCACACCATGCTGGTGACAATGTGTTCACAACTATCTTGATGTATTCACACCACACAAGTTGAGGATAAGTTAGCCCGCAATTCTAGGGAGTTATTTGTCTTGTTATATTAGTGCACGGTGGTTCTTGTATCCATAAACTTATCTTAACCTGGTGACAAATTTAACTAAAATGTATTAGCTCAGTGCCAGTTGGAAAACATCCATATGCTTACCATGTGCCAAAAAGCTGGGAAATGGCAGAGTTCCTGCACAGCCTGGGGGAGAACCACACAGATTAATGTTTGGATCAGTGGAAGGAACAATGCAGACGTGTAACGAGTGTGGACCCATTGGGCTCGTCTTCAAAGATAGCCACCGCTATTGAACATACTTGGTATCGATATAAATTTGTAGCAGAATTTGTGTTTCTTTTCTGAAGGCCTCTTATGGATTTTCAAGTGGATAGGCAGATCATGCCTGTATAAACCATTCCTCCTCTGGCTCTGAATTGACAAATTTTGCTGAAACTTATCACAGTTTAAGAACAGAGTTCAGGATAGAAAAAGACTCATCTACTAACACTGAACAAGTACTTACCAATGCGAACAGGCTCCTTTTGCGTAGCAATAGTGTGTGTATTTTGCATTATTAATTAAATACATAATTAATATGTTGATATTTAGCCTGTTTCTTTAATTCCGAATCTGTTTCATTATTGTGAACAATGTATGCACGTAAATATTAGCTGTATGTGTGTTAAGAATTTTAAAATTTCTCGTTCAGAGTGTGTACAACTGACTAAAAGTGATTTCAAAAATGGTTCAAATGGCTCTGAGCACTATGGGACTTAACATCTGAAGTCATCAGTCCCCTAGAACTTAGAACTACTTAAACCTAACTAACCTAAGGACATCACAGACATCCATGCCCGAAGCAGGATTCGAACCTGCGACCGTACCGGTCGCGGGGCTCCACACTGAAGCGTCTAGAACCTCTCGGCCCCACCAGCCGGCAAAAGTGATTTCCTTTTATATCTCCCCCAAAACAACAGTAACAGATAAGCGAAAGTTTACAACGTGCAAAGTAGTACATTTAAGAGCATTAATCACTGAGAGGCAAAATAAAAAAGATAACAGTTAACAGGAATCGAAGAAAACGTGAGGGTACTGACCGGATGTATGGCTTTACGTTATAGTATTTCTGCGACTCCACAATGAAAAAGACTTTTTTTAAAACTGAAAGCTTAGTGGCGAGTAATGTACAGGTAGAGAGACAAAAAAAAAAAAAATAGAAACAAACAAAAATAAGATACGAAGCTTCAGCTGGAGTGATTTCAACAACTTTTTTACCAGGCGATGAATCATAGAATATAGCTTATGTTTTTTCGAAAAGTAATTAAATATGAGATATGTACTGTATGTATTTCAGTAGAAGACAAATTGTATCCAGTTGCATCATTTGCGGTATCTACACAGTGAAGAAAGTGATACAAAACTCGCACATTACCTATGTCTTGTACATAAAATAGCACAGTCTGTACCTAAATAGAAATTATAAAGCTATATGAATTGACATACTTGAACAAGTTATTGATACTGGACAACTAGAATGTCACAGGATTGTACCAGTGTATGACCCAAACATTACGTTTTCACGAATGTACTGTTAAAAAGATACAGACAATATTTACTTGTCATATCGACAGTTTGTCACTCCACATATTTCTGGTTAAAAATATACGTCGGGAACATAAAGAAAACTGCTAATATAGGGATACGCAAACTCTGCCTAATGTGTGCAGTTACCAAACTCGTTTATAAAAACCACTGTTGGAGTATCATCTGTGACGGAGAAGAATAAAATGTTGTAATAAACTGTATATTCTACAATCGTTTCGTGTAAACTTTTTTGTGGCTGTTATACAGTGGTTACCTATTTTGGCGTTGTTGTTAGTCAATCTGTTATCGACCTATAGATACATAAAACATTTATTTTGCCATTAAAATTCATCATTAATATTGGTTTTACTGATATTTCTGGTTAGGAATGATTCTCTTCCTTCAAATTCACCGAAGTAATATATACCACTATTTGTTATATGCAGGCAGTAGATAATAATGGAGACCTTATGTGTGTTTTCAAGTGTCATAAAGTCACTCAACAATGACTCTATAGAGTGCGCCTTCTCATCGGTTCATATGCTGTAACAGAGTGCAATTGCATGTGCTAAGAGATCTACATGTTTCTCTTCCGTTCTAACCAGAATACTGTGGAAATAAATACTATTCGTCACGGAGATTTGTATGCCAGTGTTTATCGTTGTTAGTCAGCTGTCAAAATGTGCACTTGATTTTCTGTGATGTACAATATGATAGTTTGTTGAAAATAGGAACCCAAATGTATTTACTGAATATGATTTTTTCTTTTATTTCGAGTTGATCCTCTATGGACTGTGTGGTAATAGCCAACCATTTTAGTATCTAGGTCTTGCTCTTGTTCCAGCTTTGACTTCCTGCCAGTATCTTCTGCGTCCACCAAGAAGTGCCTGTTTATGCTCTTCAGACAAAGATCCTCTCCGTCTTTTGGACGTTGATGCCATTTCAAAACCTTGGTAGTTGTTCTCCAATCTTCTAAATTGGTTCCTGTCAGGAATTTCTCTCTCTGTGATACCAATCTGCCAGAGACATTCTTTACATTCTTCGAACCATCTCGGCCTTGTTTTCTTAGAATGGAAGAAACCTCATATTCTCATTCTTGGTCAGTCACCGTCCATCCTCATGAGATGGCCGTAAAATAACAATCGTCTCTTCTTAATGGATGGTGTGATAAGTTCTGTCTTGCCGCACAAGTCCTCATATGCTCTCATTCGCCATTGCCCATCAACCCATTTATTACCTAGGTTTTTCCTTAATATCCTACGCTCTCCCTTTTCCAGACACTCTTCTTGGTCAGTTGATATGCCTGGTCTAACTTCTTCATCCTGACATTAATTGCTTCTTCTTCTAATCCATTTTCCTAGACGACTTCACCGAGATACCTGAAATTCGTAACTCGTCAGATTTTTCTCAGATTTACACTCAGGTCCATGACAGATGTTCGTCATATTTTTGAATTTTTTGATCACATCCACATTCAACTACAACAATTATGGTTAAATTGTTAACAAGGGCACACAGTTATATATTCGAAAATTTTTTGGTATTTTGACATAGTCATCTACATCACAGAGAACTTAGTTTGAATCATTTGTTGCCGCTAGTATGAATCATTGCTGACGCAAAGTAAGACTGAAGAGTAAGTGATGGACGACAGTCTCGCTCACAGAGAGCACAATGTATGTTGTTCAACTGCAGTGCCTGCCATGATCCTACAATTTATTTCTGTGACTGAAATTTGTATTTTACAAGAAGAAACTGGATTGGTTATAAACTTAAAAAATTTTATGTATATGTGTATGTCAATAGTGTTAGGCACAAAGCGAAACAATGTCTAGTTGTATCTTTATTAGCACAGATTTGCAGCTTTACCAAACTGATATTGGTATACACACAATCTAAGTCTCTAGCTGAGAAACTTTTACCTTGATGTGTGCCCTCTCGAAGTACATCTCGTCATCACTGGTTATTAGTAGTATAAGATAACTGTGTACATAGACGTCTTTGATCTTATGAATTAGATCAATTAACTTGACTATATTTCTAGGAACCAAAAATCTTTCTCCAATTTGTTACCATTTATACATGTGTCCAATACGATAAATTAATTGTGAAACCTCTGCTCCTACCAGAATAAGTAGCCTGTCGCAGTCACACATTTCAAGTGTTGGTATATATCGGGTAAGGCGCCAA
Source organism: Schistocerca serialis cubense (assembly GCF_023864345.2). Lineage (NCBI taxonomy): Eukaryota > Metazoa > Arthropoda > Insecta > Orthoptera > Acrididae > Schistocerca > Schistocerca serialis. The sequence goes on from NC_064642.1 coordinate 727,177,761, forward strand.
AGACCTTAGCATCGACTTAATTTAACTTGTTAAAGACATCTCTCATCTGTTTCGCCTGGACATCCAGTGACAAGGGGCTCATGAAACAATGACACAATGTATTCTCACAATTTCGTTAATAACTGAGATACTGGCATCAGCCTAGTATTATTTTTTAAATGGAAGTGTCATTATTTTTGTCACCAGAATAACAGATATCAATGAGACTGATGCAATGATTTAACGCCTTTGAAGATCTAACAATAAATCACATAGGGAATTTTCTGCTGTTGTTATGACCGTTTAATGCTACATCACCTTAAGTTTACACAACTCTCCAAGGAAACATGCTCCGCCGACGGAAGCGTCTATTGTGGAGACAAAAGATACATAGTGGATTATGTGTTGCCCTTCATAAGAGATCACTGAGATACAGTCAGTGCGCTGCTCACATACAACAGGTTTGTCATGAAGTGTGGTGCAATTCATGTGTTGCTTGTCGAAAACGTACATATAGTCAAATCGACAGCAGTACATGAACTATTTCCAGAAGTACAACCCCCATTACTAATGAACTGTTGGTGGATATGGTCTTTATAGATGGCGATTGTCCACGAAATACGTCAAAATCAGCAGAGCTGTACACAGGTTGACCCTGTCCAGATTGTCCCACTTTCATTAAAACCGCTTGAAGAATTTACGAGACCGGAAGACTTGTCCTCAAAAACACGTGTACGAAAGAAGACTGGTACCAACGAAGCTATTGCTGCTGCAATAAACTGCCATTTCATTGTTGTCCAGAACGTAAAAAATATGAGATACTACACAATGTTGACCTCTCACGGACTGTATCTACGTCCAGTCTCAAGACATCTAGAATGTCAGGCATACCACTGAAATGTGGAGATATTATTGTCTACAGACTAAAACATCTATGACACGAATTGATAAATAAGACATTGGATCCACAACAAAAAATGAATATATGCCTATGGAAGGAGAAACAAAACAGAAAAATAGACAAATGTACAATTGTGCTGTTTCATACGATTTTCACCTCCACATTTAGTAATGCATACTATCAAGCTTGTTCATTGCTTCAGTAATTTTTCCCGTCTTTCTTGATACCTAGATTATAAACAAAATACAGATTCGTTCTACTGACTGTTGTTCGAATCAGTTTAGAAAATTTCTCCTTTATGTTGGTGGTGTAACTTCGTATACACAAACCAGTCGACCATGTCTACTCCTGCTAGGTTTCCTGGAGACATACGAGATAGACTAAGATTCGTCACTTACTTATCAAGTCAGCAGGTCAGTTAACTTAGCGGAGAAAGGAAGAGATAAGACACAACATCTGAAGCAAAATTTCAATTGGTTTCGGAATTGGCTAGCACTTTGAACTAAGTGGACAAGGCAGTGCTGCAGTAGACATCATCCCATGGCCATAATCGTAGCTGATGCAGATACCTTGCAATGTGAAAGATGAGACTAGAGGTAAGTTATGCATGATCGTACCTTTTTTGAATCAAAAATTTTTACTGTAGTTACTCAATGTGATATCTTAACTTGGAACTATTCAGGACATTTCAGCTGGATTTGCATGATGACTCAGTCCCACATCCGTAAGTCTCTATTATGACAACTCAGTTGCCAAACAGAAAAGATTTTTAGTTGACGATGCTTTCCATTCTTTGGAGATACAGACATACATGTACCGGCATTTGTCTTGCCGCAACTGGATGGACCTACAGTTATAGCTCATATATTGCATACCGACTACATCAGGTTTTGGTGTGCAACTGGCTTTTAGAGAAAATATGTATGTCGCCAACTGAACAACATGAAATATGATGTTACAGGAGAATGTTGAAGATCAGAAGGATTATTGAAGTTGCAAATAACGACCTCCTGAAGTGGTTTAGAGAGCCAAAGCACGCAACTTGGGATACACAAATAATCAACGATATAAAATGACTGTATACCTATAAAGACATGAGTTGACTGCTGTTGAAGAGCTGGTGTAAGGAAAGCACCTCAGGGGCAATCGTCCTGTGTAATGCATATCATCCATGATCTGAGGTACTAAAATGCAGAGTCATTTTGACACCCTAAACGAACAGAGGAATGTGTCAGACCAACTTCAGTGTTGGCGACCTGAACAATAAGAAATTGCATCCTTTTGTGAACCGTCAGTTACATAAATAAATGAACGAATTGTTTTTGTTAATATGGCTGTAGCTTATCAATTCTATCAAACTGTCTTGTTTCAACAGATTTTAATGTAACATGTGCCGCATACTAAGTTACAGACTAGACCTATTATATGTTCTAATCAGATGACTGAATCTGTATATGTATTTAACAAATTACAGCAAAAACCAGTGTAGCATTGTTTTGCTCATCTGGACGCTGTAATTTGTGTTTTCACTGCTTTTTTTGAGCTACACCAGGAAAAAGTTGTTTATGTTCCATGAAAAACACTTATCCAAAGTAGTAACACATCTTATAGTGATCAGCTATAAGAAAGGAACAGATATTCACGTTATAGGTGCACGGAGTGGAAAAATATACCCACCACTCATACGTAACATTCCTAATAACTTTTGAGGTTACTGCTAGAGAACATCAATTACGTTAATATAAATAAGAAAGAACATTCTAAATATTAAAATAATTACACAGTCATTCTACGGGTGACTGAATTTTTGGTAGTCAATTAGTTACGCAGTTCGATAATGTTTCTCGGCTCTTATCTTACGAGCTGATCTCAATCAAGTAATGGACAAAGTGTCTGCTGATGTCATTTATGAGACACAGGAGAAAGTGTTTATCGATTAAGCGTCACCATTGTGGTTGATCAAGTGGCATCAGTTTGATAGCGTCAGCTGCATTGTGTGTACAGCATGACACAGGTAACTAAGAAATTAAGTATTTTTATATAATTCTTTAGCCTCTTAGAATTCTTTAGAGGCAGTAATCATCCGACATTCGATTAGTTCCTTCTGGTAAGTTTACTAATGATTTGCAATCCGCAAAAAACTACTGCAATTGTGACAATCTGGTAAGCTGTACACAGTTTCAGATATCCTTTAAATTACTGACTCTCTCAATCGTAATTATGATGACAGAATTGTACATTACACTCAAATACGAAATTTCCTAAGTATAAAACACGATATTCAAAAGTATTGCATAGTACACAACATTTAATATCTCTTCAACATCATCCCGTTTACATAGATTTAGCATGTGCCATATACAACGAAATAAATGGTACTTCAATACAAAAAAGTCATCAACTGCGTATGTGTATCACACCGGGAATACTGCACAACACAGTAAATGTCGACGATATGCGGTGTGGACTTTGTTTGGAAAGAAACTTGTTCCATTCTCTCATGGTACTTAGTGTTGACAATATTAATGGTCATTTTACTCTTCCCGCTGAAGTCCGCATTCAGTACTGTTTGGATATGTTTCGTGCTTGTTTCGCCTAAGGACTGTTGCAATATTCTGTGTTCTATGTTGTGCATTTTATGTTACAAGCTTCTTCGCGTTTTAGAAGACATTTTCAGGGAAACGAGGGTGATTGCGATAACAAACCGAAAAGAAAAATCATAATTATGTTAATACTCTGTAAGGAGGCTCCGGAGATCGTGGGTCACTTGCGCGAAAGTACTAAGAAGATATCCCTGAGTAGCCACTGAAGGTTATTCGGTGTATTCCCGTTTCACGCCGTATATAAGTTACCTTTTCAGTGCCCACTTTTAAACTCTGTGGCTCGTCTTCTGCTTGTGTCACCGGCGTGTATATTTGAGTTACTCTTGTAAGCGTCGATTTGCTGTCGATTCTGATGAGAATAATCATACCACTTAATTGTTCGAAGTAACTCACTTCCTGCCACACATTCGCATTCATAAAGATTCCTACTGTCCTTATACCACTTTCTGCTGCCGCTGATACTATCTGATATTCGTTCAACCGCAAACTGATATCTTCTTTCCATTTCACTTAAGTAACTCCATCTCTACCCACATCGAGCGTTCACAATGTTCAGATTTTCTAGTTTCTCTAGCACATACAGAATTCAGATATTTCACACTGCAAGACCAAGAACGTTACCCTTGCTTTGGTTATTAAGACTTTTTCTCGCAGTGACCTCCCATTTGTCAGACTCCACCTGGAGTTCCGAATGCGGTCCAATTCGGAATTTTTTGGAAATGCACCAATCATCTCGTTATCAAAAACTGGCCACATTGTCTGTGGGTACGCATTATATCTCTTTAATGCTGTAGTTTCCAAATCACTGCATATTCATACCGTTGAACATCATTGGTTATTAGGCCCTTTGGGGGCATGTCTCACAACGAGTCTCCTCCACCCACTTTGGCAAAGCTTTTGGAACAACAAAGGGTGCCTCATTAAGTCTGTAGCCACATTTCGCCATTGATTCTGGTACTTTTAGTTAAGCACTGGCGTGGAGTGAAGTGTGGATCAAGAGTATTTCTTATAAGTAGCCGAAGATGTTACCCCTAGACCACAGGATATCCTTGCATTTACACGACCTCTCTAATCTCGTCAACCTCTAATATTGCATCTAGTAAAGAGCGAGTTGCAATATGAATTTGGGAAGAATCACTTTGATGAATCTAAGTTATATGGATTCCCAAAGTTTCATTGAAAAGGCGAGGCACTGGAATCCATACGAAGTCAGACGATGGCAGCCAAATGCATTCGACAATCTGGATATGTAGCCTTTAATCGTTGTGGTGTAGCACTCGTCCACAACAGTGTTATTCCGTTAATGAGAAACGAAGTGAAAGATTCACGCATTAAGGAATTTGCATGCTTAGGGTACAAGCTCCACTGTAACAGCATGTAGTCAGATAATCCTGAGCGACAAGCTTCGCTGAACGCTTGCTGTATTTAGAACGTTATGAAACATGAGTATGAAATCGACAATACCTTTCTTTTCTGTATGAAATAGAGAACATAGCAACAGCATTTTATACAAAAATGAATGTAGATGGAACCACACTACAGTGTAGTAAGGTGAGAGACTGAAATCCAGATGACCCTACACTGGGAGCTGAAGTATAATAGATTTAAGATGACGAAGACTGTCTTTCACAAACCATCTGCACCAAACTAGATTGTAGACTGATCTGACTGTACATGGACATAACTCTGTAATTGGGCAAATGGAGGCTGGTAAGTGGAATTAATCACTATGTATCACCACATTACAAAGTCGATGTTACGTGCACCCATGGGTATCTGGTGTGCTGTCGGAATGACGTACAGATTTTCCGCTTTATCTCTCTTGGTGTCGCTTGTCCTTTACTTGACAGCTGTTAGCTTTTATCTTTATTTATCACAGCTTTGGAGGTGACACTCTGAGCATCGTAACTAGTTCCACATGCCGTCCTATCTGTACAAACGCTCCCCAGGTGAAACAGCTGCTATTTTCCTCACCAGCCGCGGATACTCTGTGGCTCACAACACACTCGTGGTTTCTGTTGTCTACAGTAACTAATCCGCAGAGGCGTTGTCAAAGATATATTCCACAGTTTAGTTCATTTTCCCCACTCTGTCCTTCAGGGTGCTGAATTTCCTGCCGCATCGTCTTCGTCATTGGTGGACTCAATTTGCAACGTCATGTAATGTACGATCGATCCATACTGGGTAATCATCGCTCGGTTTTAAAAAGATACAACATATTGAGTTCTGCACGTCTACAGGTACTACACCAACAATACGTGTAACACAGGGCCAAGAAATTATAAATAGCCAGAAAACTTCAAAATTATCAGGTTTCCATACTGATGAGAATTTCAAATTCTTACGCTAAGGTTCAAATGGCTCTGAGCACTATGGGACTTAATTGCTGAGGTCATCAGTCCCCTAGAACTTAGAGCTAATTAAACCTAACTAACCTAAGGACATCACACACATCCATGCCCTAGGCAGGGTTCGAACCTGCGACCCTAGCGGTCTCACGGTTCCGGACTGAAGCGCCTAGAACCGCTCGGCCACTCCGGCCGGCTCTTACGCTAAGGACAACACACACACCCATGCCCAAGGGAGGACTCGAACCTCCGACAGAGGAGCTGCGCGGACTGTGACAAGGCGCCTCACACCGCGTGACTTCCCCGCGCGGCCCTCAAGAGTTCAAAATGCGTGGTCAGTAGACTGTTCATCACATTCGACAGGTCTTGGTAATTCTTCCTCACTGTTACAGACGACAGCAACCCCATCACAAAATTGGAGCATTGATGTCCTTTCACCTTACGTACTAATCCCATGTCTCAATCTTTCTTTTATTTCTTTCGTTGACACTTTGCTCTAAAGTTTGAACAGTGCGGGACATTAACTATACCACTGCCTTAACCCTTTTTAATTCAGATACGTCTCTTACGGATTTCTATTATCAATGCATGTTACTGGTCGTTCCATAGAGATTATATGTGTTGTTTTGAGAAGTTCAGATAGTTTACCCCACTTCATAGTGCCCAAGTTTTGCTTGCGTTACGTAAATGATCAGGTAAGCAAAATCTGAGGTTACAGCTGTCAGACGTGTTCTGCTTTACTTGTCGCAATTTCTTGGCATTGCTAGCTTAGGAACTTAGTAATAATCTTCCGAAAGCCAGGAGGTTTGTCTGCAGATTCCACACACTAAGTTAGCTGATCTTTTGGCTGCTACTTCCTCCAATGATTTTATACATACCAAACGAATGTCATGCATAATTTCTGACTTATTTGATCGCAAGTCTTCTGAAACACAGCAAAGAATTAATTTCCCTTCTAGAGACCGTCAGTATACTCTTCGCATCCATCCGGTCTTTTATACGCAGTTAACACTGGAGTTCTTCCAACACTTTTAATGTTGACAACTTTACTTTTAATTTTACCGGAACTTATTATGTCATTAACTTATTTGCACTTCTTGCTCACCACATGTTTAAGTGACTAATACTTCTGTACACTTATCATTCCCCCACTTTGTTCTTTTACCCACATTTTCAATGTGTTTATGTTTCTTGCAACTTTATTTGTATTTCCAATTACCATCACAATCCGTTTAAGGTATCCTTTGGCAGCAAATCGCTCTAAGCACTATAGGACTTAACATCGGAGGTCATCAGTCCCCTGGACTTAGAACTACTTAAATCTAACTAACCTAAGGACATCACACACATCCATGCCTGAGGCAGGATTCAAAACTGCGACTGCTGCAGTAGCGCCGTTCCGGACTGAAGTGCCTAGCCGCTCGGTCAGCGTCTTGTGGCAGCATGCGTTTCCGCTTCAATGGCAGTTCCTCGCGAAATAAACTAAACTACCAACTATGTTATTCAGTTTCGCAGTGCAGTAGCTACAGTTTCAGACAACACTGATCAACTTCAAGTATCTTACTTCTGTGTATGTTCATCCTTACTGACGATTCTCTTGAATTTCTGCCCTGTGTATTGAGGGGCGACGGGATATGTGTTGGGGTGAAGGGGCGGGGGGCAAGGTGGCGTGGGGGGGGGGGGGGAGGGGGAATCGCTAGAAAGCCTCAGGATCAACTGACATGCTGACTGCAAAGACATTGGTTCACATGAAGTCGAACAGAGTAATTACAACTCTGTAGAAACGTATCCTTAACCTTAAGTTAAAAGCAAATTGTTTAAAATGTTTTTCTTTGAATTATAGATTACTTAACCGAGCGAGGTGGCGCAGTGGTTAGCATTCGGGAGGACGACGGTCCAATCCTGCCTCCAGCCATCCTGATTTAGGTTTTCCGTGATTTCCCTAAATCGTTCCAAGCAAATGCCGGGATGGTTCCTTTGAAAGGGCACGGCCGGTTTCCTTCCCCATCCTTCCCTAACACGAGCTTGTGCTCCGTCTCTGATGACCAACCTAACCTATAAACTACTTTCTCTTAAAGAACAAAATAAAAGCTTCTTGTTAGACATACGCCGTTCTGAAATGTCTATGTGTGTGTGTGTGTGTGTGTGTGTGTGTGTGTGTGTGTGTGTGGAGGGAGGGGGGGGGGGCGGGTGAGTGGATGTGTGTGTGTGTGTGTACAGGGTGATCTCAGGTAGATGTTAAACAATGTTTCATTGATCATGAAGGTTAAATGTATAAATTTGAGATAACAGACCCTGATCCAGAGGCGACCGTTTCCCAAGTTGTAGACGAAAACCGTTCAGATTCGCGTGACAGTGCGGTACTTCTCACTTGCTGCTTAGATTTTAGGGGTCGCAGTTCCAATGAACCAACGAGCCCTTAGGTGTAGAGGTTGGGATGACGACTCAATCAGTGCTTTAGTAGACTGCGGGCTGTTTTCACGAGTTGAGGCACTAACTATGATCAGCTCTAACCAAACGGAATTGTACATGGTGACTGAAATTGCAGACGTATTTTCGTGTGTGGGCAAGCAAGTGAAAGTACCAGAGAAGTGGAAAGGTTGTACAGGAACAAAATCCCGCATAGAAGACAAAGTCTCACTCCGCGTTTCCAAGACTGTAGGGCTGCAAGGGTATATGAAATGGAACGAGCATATATGAAGTGTAGTAGGGAGGCGACTGCAATTTATTCGGAGAATTTTAGGAACAGGTGTTTCATTTGTAAAGGAGACCATATACATGACACTAGAGCGACACATTCTTGAGCACTTACAATGTCCTTTATTAGTTGAATAAATAAATAGAAACTTTCATATGTTCAGAATATAAAACCATTGAAAAGAAATTTCTACCATAGTATATACTATTTTATTTTGCCTTTTTTCCAAAATTCTTCAGATCGTGCCATTTAGGCTACTGGTTTCCTAAATTGCAACAAGGGTGCCGAAATCACACTCATTTCTACCACTATGCGAGTTTTTAATTGACACTTTGTTTTTCATAGTAGGGATATGCTCCTTAGTAGTTAGTTATGTGTTTCTCTGATTATGGTGCACAACTCAAAGTACTGCATTATTGTTATTCAAAGCAAGGAAATTCATTTACGTTGCTCAGGCGCTGTGTTCAGCTCACGCACAAAGCTCACATGGAGAAGTCATTTCATGCTTTAAAATACCATCACAGATTTCATGACCCCTTTTTCTGCAAATTGTGCATTGAAACATCTCCTCCACCACACTTTTCTCTCAAATGAAGCAAAGCTAGTCATCTGCTGCAATTTAAACCAAAATTTTTTCAAGACACGATGAAGGTGAACCGGTCATATTTTCTTTGCTATTCTGCTTCCTCATGTTTCCTCCTGTTGATCTCTCAAGACCATCAGTTGATTTCAACACTTTCTCTGAAATTCGAAGAGACTTTTTGTCGCAAATCTCTTGTAGTGTATTCTTGTAAGTGCTTGAAGTCAACAGTGCAGCCTTCTGAGCAACTTTCTTTATTCATTTTCCTTGTTTGGTAACCAGTTTTGACAAAGGACGTAGTTCATAGACATTCACAACATAAGACGAAATTTTTCCTTTTCTGACCAAAGCCTGAAATGTCTGGTTACCAGTTTTCAGGGCGGAAGACTACACTACACCTTACCTAACCCAAGCACTTTGTTCTTGGACTTCGACTCTTATTATTTCCACTTAGCTCTTGTACACGTAGTTTATTACCTGTCTTACCCTACAGCTTACCACATTTTCCTCAGAATTTCGAACAAAGTGCACCACTTGACATTGTCGAACACTTTTTCCACGTCGACAGATCCTATGAACTTGTGTCAAATTTTCTTTAGTCTTGCTCCCATTACCCAAAGCAACGTCCTAATTGCCTCTCTGGTGCCTTTACCTTTCTTAAACCCAAACTGATCGTCATGTAACACATCCTCAATTTTCTTTTCCATTCTTCTGTATATTGTTCTTGTCATAAACATAGATGCATGAGCTGTTCAGCTGATTGCACGATACGTCTCGCACTTCTCAGTCCTTGCTGTATTCACAACGGTTTTGGTGATGTTTTTCTGAAAGTCAGATGGTATATCGCCAAACTTACATACTCTGCACACCAACGTGAAGACCGTTTTGTTGCTACTCCCCCAATGATTTTAGAAACCCTGATGGAATGTTATCTATTCCCTCTGCTTCATTCAATCTTAAGTCTTCCAAACTTCTTTTGAATTCCGATTCTAGCTCTGGATCCACTATCCGTTTCCTATCAACTCCTGTTTCTTCGTTTAACACGTCGCCCCCCTCCTACAGCCCCTCAATGTGCTCTTTCCATCTGTAATGTTCTTTTATAAAGGATTTGTGTTTTTGTTTGCCAAAGAATATGCAGTGCGCAATGTTTGTGTCATGCAAATTAATCGTGTTATGTGGTTTTGAGCAGATGGTATGCTTATTCAATTTTACTGAAACCGAAAAAAAAATTAAACAACTTAATCTGGAAAACCATTATGCAATGTCTGTAATGAAATCAATCCCTTTGAAATTTACTCATTCTCGTGACCACCGAGTTCTAGGGCCTTGTGCAATAAACTGATAATATTCCTTATACAAATATACAATGAAATAAATTTTCCTTAGCTCTTGAGTCTCAGCGGACGTAATTCCGTTCTCTCCCCAGTAGGCATAGAAAATATTCAGTCCTGCCACAAGTAAGTGCAATGCCGGTAGCAAAATATCTTCATACATATAATAACTTTGCAAATGTTCAGCGATAATTGTGGATACTGGCTCAGCGGTGTGCAATGCTGCCCGAAATGAACCTGTTACAAGCATTAATACTTTTCTGATACTGGCACATTAATATTTTATCTGACTCTGATTGAAAAATGATTTCTTTAAAAAATATTAATTGGATATAAATAAAAACAACATGGAAGAGGATGAGGCACTGATAAGGGGGTATGCTGCGACCGAAGGCTTTAGTTTGAAAATCGTATTCATAAATAGGTTTCACCTTCACAAAATCTGATATGGAACATTTTACATTAACTTCAAAATCAGTGAACTTCTCAACTGTTCTTTAATTCTGACTTAGTGTCGTAGTTAAAAGTACTTGGACTGTTACATGACTGAAGGTCTGACAGCATTTGACAAAATAGATTCCTCAATTTAACTTCCCTGTATCAGGTTTATATTATACACAAAATATTACAAATCGGGTACACATAATAAAGCTATACACCAAAGCTGGTGGAAGATACTTGGTTCCTACATTCAAGGGTCGGTACTGATAGAATTAGCAAAATCCACATTGCATTGCTACATACTTAAAACTAAATATACAAAATTTCATTCACTTACAAATATGTTCCAGTTGCTTTACCTCTGAATTACAGTATCATTCGTCACTTCATTTTATAAAAACTGTATTATGCTGCGTCCATAGACCGACTACTAAATTCTCACAGGTAGCCACTAGCTTTAAGTCTTATATCCTACCTACAACAGAATGCAATCGCAATTGATACTGCACTCCGCGCACTGCTACTTACAATCTATATGCCACTCAGGCTACATCTTTGGTTCAGTGGTGTCTAAATACAATGTCTTCTACATATGATCATCGTTTCAGGTCTTTTTCAAGAATTATATTACAAAATCGGGCTACACATACAAGTGGGCCCCTCACACACCTATCCGCTATCTCCTCTGCATTTAAGAAATGGTTCAAATGGCTCTGAGCACTATGGGACTTAACTTCTAAGGTCACCAGTCCCCTATAACTTACAGCTACTTAAACCTAACTAACCTAAGGACATCACACATATCCATGCCCGAGGCAGGATTCGAACTTGCGACCGTAGCGGTCGCGCGGTTCCAGACCGAAGCTCCTAGAACCGCTCGTCCGCTCCGGCCAGCCTGCATTTGACAGTCGAATTCCCATTGCACGCTTAATGTTACCAAACTTTCTTTTAACTTCACTGAAATATGGATAGGCAGAGAATGTTATGATTATATGAAGGCATTGAGGAGTATTCAGCGAGAATTTTGTACCTCACGATCAGGATTTGGATGATGGACACCTTAATTTGAGCACTGCGTGAGGATAAGACAGAAAATGGGTATATTTTCACATATGACTTTCGACTCGCTCGTTCTCGACCAGTTCCCTTATCTCAAATTGATACATTTAACGTTCTCCATCATCCCAGAAAGTTCACGGAATAGTCCTATATAACCATAAAGCTGCATTTCGTTTTCGAATACCTTTAACATTTTGTTAGGCGCGGAAATGTAGGGTGTGCACATTTGTAACTGAAAATTAATTTCTTTTTTCCCCTTGCAGATGATATCAGCCAACGAATCCATCACCCCCTTGGTGCCAGAAATCACTAAGAAACTTTTGTTGGCCATCAGACCGTTCCACCTGACATGCAAGTTATTGGGTCTGATGCCATTCACAGTTGATATTGAAACCGGAGAAGTGAAACGACGGAAATCGGATTTGGTTACCGTGACAATTGCCAGCATATCGCAGCTGATTTCCGCGTGCATTTTGGTGCATTTCTGCTGCAGATTGTTGCGTACATACTCTGTAGTAGAGATTGTCTCACTTTGCAGCGTGCTGAGTTTGTTGTTAATGACCTTCGTTTCGATATCATTAGATGTCTTCTACAATGATGAAAAATATGAGAAAATTCTTAAGCTGATAATGTCGTGTGATAAAGCTCTGACGACTCGTATCACTCCCGCAAATACTTGTGAAGGAAAGGTAGTAAACGTACAACTGGTTTTACTATTTTTTTTATGTTTTTTCCCTGTACGTATTTCTGTCTATAAATAGTAAAGAGGAGGATTACAGGAAGGGTCTACCGTTTATTACAGGCAGCTATCTAGTGACCGCTTTATCCCTTATAAGGTTTGCAAATCTACAATTAGTGCTTAGGTACAGAGTTTCACTTCTGAATGTTTGCATTCAAGATCTAAGAAACAATGTGGTTGCAGCATATTGTACTAACGTTCCTGGCAACAGCCCACCTGTGAACAGAGAGAATTTACAATTTCGCCGTGCAGAGCCCCAGTGCATAACAACATACGTGCGATCTCTCGGACGAGCATATGCAAATCTTTGTGAAATATCAGACTTGGTAACCGCCACTCACGAGGCTTTCCTAACATTATGCTTCATGGCAGTTACGCTGCTTGCTATACTCCAAATTTACTTCCACGCAACAAAATTATCGTACCTAGGTTCGGGTAATGCCAATACAAGGCTAGGGAAGGTTAGTTCATTTCTCAGCCTAGCTCAGATGACGGTTTTCTTCGTCCCGGCTCACTGTGTGGAGACAGAAGCGAGGCGCACGCAGAGGCTGTGTTCGCTGCTGGTAGTGGAAGGGCGGCGTGTGGGCGGCGCCGCCCACCGCGAGCTGCGGCTGCTGGCTCGGCAGGTGTCCTCTGGACGCCCCGTTGCCAACCTGCTGGGTGCGCTCACCGTGCGACTGGGCCTCGTGGGTGCCTTCATCTCCATGGTGACCACCTACAGCACATTGCTTCTCACCTTCTGGCCCTCAGGTACAGTGACATTCTATTCCACGATGTAGTTAAGTTTGAAATTTTCGTTCTCTGACATCTGAAGACCTTGAAAGGATTGCAGCACTGTTGATTTCAGCACGGCGAAGCAGGATTCGGAGGTAGCAATTGCGTACACGTAAGTTTTGTTACAACTAGAGCACTGGCAGATTCCGTGAGTGTACTAAGGAGCTTAAAAAACCAAACCAGAACAAATGTGTGTTTCTTACGACTACAGATATTATTAATGAATCCGTTATAAATATACGTGCGGGGGTAGTAACAAATTTCTTGTGGATTCCAGGGCACAGTAGCCTCATTTATAACTAAATAGTAGATAGCTTAGGTGAAATCCTAAATTTGAGATTTCCGTATCAAGAAATGCTCAGTCAATGACAATACGAGAAACCACTGTCAGGGTTCAATGGGATTCGATCAAGGTCAAAAAGATCATACAGAATGAAATAACCTTGTTCCCTTGGTTTACTTATAGGAATAGGAGCAGATGAGGCATAACAAAGATTACGTGCGTGTGCTTAAATCATGGCAAATCCCCAGCCCACCTGTTCCGAAAAGAACTGGAGGAATTCCCATTTTGTGATTTATGTAATTAAGAAGGAGACGTGACTCATCTACTGTTCTCGTGTACCAAATGCAAGACACAACAAAAATCCTTCATCAACACATTTGCTAACGCAAACACTCCTCTTGCAACTTCGGCTGTAGTGTTGTTGTAAACCCAAAAGAGTGATGTTAAACCACTTAGATCATGATCAGGAGTAGGACGTACAATATATTTTAAGATTTAGGTTAATTTGAGGTGTTCCGACCCTGTAATTAACACAGTACCATAATATTCGTTAGATATGTTTACCATTTAGGCAACAAAGACCACAAAGCATGATAAAAACCTGGAGAATATACAAACATAGATGGAAGTTTTTGACTTAAAACTGAGTCGTTCATAATTAATTTTTAAAGAAGTGGATGAGCTGTCACCTTTGCTATTCAAATGCGACTGGGTAAAGACAGAGTGTGGAAAAAATCCGATACGAAGAGTATCATATGGAAACAACAGAAGACAACATCTATGGTGCTGGCCCAGCAAAGCGCAGCGCCAAGAAGGACCAGAGATATTGTAGCCACAGTACAAAGATCGCATGATTGAAACTACACAACCATGAGAAGGAGACGATGCCATTTCTGGCTATAACCACTGCTAGACGCCTTAGAGGCCTCAGCATTGACTCACAGACACTCTGGATGTGTTGTTGGGGTATGGTGCTGTCGCATGTTGCCAAATTTGAAATAGTCTACCTGCAGGTTGTGTATCCGGAACCGATGTTTCAGCAAGCATCGACGAAATATTTTCAATAGGCGATAGATCAGGAGAAGAGGGAGCCAAGACAGCAAAGCAGTCCGATGGGCGACGAAAAAGTTTTGAACCTCGCGTACCACGTGTGGTTTCGCCTTATCCTGTTAGAATGTGGCTGTCAGCAAGCTCCGAAGGTATGTGAGGACAACAGGATCCAACACTTCAGAGATGTAGCGCCGGATGATTAGCGTACTGGTAGTGCATACTAGGGAGGGCCGGGGGGTGCGGGAGTAGAATCAAATACGACACCAAACCGTAATTCCAAGTGCAGGACTAGCATGGCAACAGTTCAACAGTCTCTCACCGCAGTGTCTGTAGACTCTAATCAGACCATAGTGGTGGCGAAGGCAGAATCGGAATTTGTCGGTGGAAACTAAGTCGTGACGTTCGGTTGCCCATGTGGTACCGTCATTGCTTACACCATGTTGCCAACCCCAACGCAACCATAGTTCACATGCCGTACAGCCGCGGCCAGCCATTGTTAGCGCAGAGGCAATGCTGTCAAGTTAGACAGCGCAGGCGCAGCCCATGCACGTAACCCCCTCCGCTATAACACAGCAACGCCGAGCCGGCGTACCCACGTCAATTAGCTATTCGACGATACCAGACCAATCACGTTGTGCGACGTCGCAGTAGGCTCATCGACGGCGGGCATATTCCAATCATGCTCGGGCTTTATAACCACACGCAGCTCCTCACTCCAGCAGTCTCACCTGGACTTTGCTATGGCTGATGCCACGACGCCATACTATTCGGACCATCATTGTCAGGATTTCAACCGCACTCTGGAACTGGACTACCCAAGGGAATCTGTTTCACGGGAATGCGACTTTGGTGTCATCCACTGACTCTGCTGATAGCCACCTCAGGGGCTGCTCTAGATCATTCATTAGTGTATAGTATTATTATCTTTCGAATTTTCTCTGGTTGTGGAATAAAGTCGTCGTGTACTCATGCGTGCTGTAATATACTTTTCCTCCTTCATGGACACGACACGCAATGGCGGCAGAGGCTGACTCGTTTTCTGCTCTGGCGGCACGTCTTCACTTTCTGTGGCTGTGTCTCATCACCTCCAACTAGAGATCTTTGTGTGTTTCGTTTTCTTTTCTTTCTTTTGGGTCTAGGGAATCCAGAGCGGACGACATTTAGAGTTGAGGTTTTTCCTTAGGAGAGGGTTTTTGTTTTCTCTTGAGCTTGTCTTACTTGTCGCTAATTTCTTTTTTTTTTTTTTCTTCGCCATGGCAGCCATCTAGCAAGAGGAACCTGTGTCATTCTTAGCTTCCAGGCGATGCAATTTGCTCAGATGATGGACAAGATGTCATTGCTGCTACAGTACCAACAGTTTCTTCCGCAAGTCCTGCTTCAACGCATCGTCCACACGGTTGACAACAGCATCAGACACCGTTCGGTCATCATTCCGCAAGTCTGATACTGCAGTAGAGAAATGGGACGAATACAAACTGCAGCTGTTTCAACCCTTTGTGGTCTACATCATTTTCGGTGATGTTCTACGCTCATATTTCTTTTGCTGTGATGGCAAGGTCATCTCCCGTATTTACATTAAGCTTTCCCCGTTATTCAGGCTCAATCTGTTCCTGTACCGGTAGTCATTGCCACTCTCGATGGGTATTTAGACTCTCAGGTGTTGATCGCCGCCGCTCGCTATAAGTTCTTTTGAACCAATGGCCTACCTACCCAGTCCTATCAGCAGTAGATCGCGGTCTGACTGACACCTGCAAATTTATATGTCCTTTGGTAAGTCTTGCCAACGGCCTTGCCGCAGTGGTAAAACGGGTGTCGGGCTGGGCTAGCACTTGAATGGGTGACCACCCGATCTGCCGAGCGCTGTTGGCAAGCGGGCTGCACCCAGCCCTTGTCAGTCAAACTGAGGAACTATTTGATTGAGAAGAAGCGGCTCCGGTCTCGTAAACTGACATACGGCAGGGAGAGCTGTGTCCTGACCACTTGCCCCTCGGTATCCGCATCCAGTGACGCCTGTGGGTGACACTGAGGCTGGTCGGTACGGTTGGACCTTCCAAGGCCTGTTCGAACGGTGAGAGAGATTTGGTAAGAGTTACGTGGACGCCACGTTGTGGGACGCTATTTTTCAGAATGCTACTGATTCCCGATTGCAAGCTGAGTTCCTCTGACTGTCGAACCTTTCGCTTTACGATGTCATTCGTATAATCGCGGAACAGTAGATGATTGACACCGCAGAGCTGGAAATGTCACCTCCTGTGGTGGCTGCTCTTGACACCTGCTGGTCGTTTCCACATTGAATGTCTGCTTCTTCTGGGCACCGTAAACCATCTACGCCATGTCCGCGGCAGTCGCGCAGCGGCGGAAAATTGCTATACTGCCCTCAGTCCTAAATCTCTCGTGAAAGGGATGCCTGTCGTTTCTCTCGAGCCAAACGTTTGTTTTAGAAAAAGGTTGGGCACATACAAGTCGTTTCCTCAAAGAAATTGCGGGGCCTGTCCGTCCCCATGATCTCCCATTGTTATGAGGCAATGGATATCCATCAATCTGCTGACAACAGTGTCGAACTCCTGACCCATTCGGTTTCTGATGACTCGTTCCCGGTTCCTACCTCAAGTCCACTAGGCAAGAATTGTCCCAGGTTGTCGGTCGGCCCCAGCATCCCTCTGTGGCTGTATATGAGCCAAAATAGATGTTCATTCAGCTGCGTATTCAGTATCAGGTTGTACAATTCCACCTGGATACTCTGGCTTCTGTGACATTAACCAACAGGTCCAGGTTCGAAAAGCTCAGCTCTCCATACCTCGAATCTCCGGCACAGGCCATCACCAGGTACAACAGCGATCGCATTGCGAACCTAGGCACTTCCACAGATGTAGTGCCACTGTACATCTAAGGCAATTCCCGTCACAGTGCTTTATTCTTACAACGGTTCTAACAGTTTTGGCATTAATGACCTCGACACCTTCAGACTCCAAATCGCTGATTAACGATTAACTCCCTCGTCTCTTAAGACAGCTTCATGAATCTCTGAGACAAATGGTTCAAATGGCTCTGAGCACAATGGGACTTAACTTCTGAGGTCATCAGTACCCTAGAACTTAGAACTACTTAAACCTAACTAAGCTAAGGACAGCACACACATCCATGCCCGAGGCAGGATTCGAACCTGCGACCGTAGCGGTCGCGCTGTTCCAGACTGTAGCGCCTAGAACCGCTCGGCCACTACGACCGGCAATATCTGACAGATACCGTCCGATTCATGAAGACTCTCTAGGTATGTCAAAAGACTTTTTCACCCACATTGCTTTGAAAGATATCCCCCACCTGCGAATTTTCAATGCACAAGATATTCTTCCACGCCATTTGCGAGGATGCTGTGACAGAGTTGAGACAAATGAGGACGTGGGGGTTATCACACCCTTCTCCACAAGTCAGTAGGCGTCATTCCTCGTCATAATCTGAAAAACCAAGGGGCAAATCCAACTTTGCACAGATTTTAAGTCGACAGTTAATGCATTGTCTTTCACAGATGCATATCTTTCTCTTGCCCTGAACAGTTAATGGACAAATCACCAGGGGGCGTTTTCTCCTCTAAGATAGATCTGAAGGACTCCCATCTACAATTCCCACTGAATGAGGAGACGAAATCCTTCCCCATCAAAAACGCTCATATCAGGCTGTTTCAATATCAGTGTCTCCCCTTTGGCAGTATTTCTGCCCCAGCCATCTTCCAACGGTTCTTGGAGCAACTAACGTCGACGGTTCCTTCCTGCTGCAATTATCTGGACGACATCGTCATCTCGAGCAATACTCCAGATGAGCACCTGCGAAACCTGGACTGCATTTTTAAAACCCTCACCGATGCAAAACCCAGGTGCAATCGGATGAAATGCGGATTTTTTTGCACCCAAACCGAACACATCGGTAACGCCATTGACGTCCATGGTGTTTGCCTCTGTGCCAAACACTTGGTGGCTATTTGGAAGCTCCCTTCCCCGAAAAATCTCACTGAACTTCAGGCAGTTCTTGGCAATATATCACATTATCTTCGCTTCACAGCTAATGCAGCTCAGATTGTGGCACCCTTAAATGTTCTCTAGCAGAAAAATGTCCCTTTTGTATGGCCGCTTGAGCAAGAAATTGCTTTTCAGACGTCAAAGAAAGTCTTGCTTAACGACAGATGTCTAGTCCGCTTTAAACATCAGAAAACTGTGGTCCTTGCAGTGGAAGCCTCGTCATACAGCACTACGGCAGTGTTGTCCGACAAGATCAGCCTTGTGGACTACCCAACTGCTTGTGCATCAAAATTTCTTAACAAATTTCAGATAAAATACAGTCAACATGAGAAGAAGATATTGGAAATTGTCTATGGCGTATCTAAGTTTCATCAGTAACTTCATGGCCGGAGGTTTTGTTCTGCTCACAGACCATAAGCCTCTCATCGGTTATTTCATCTGGCCAACCTTGTGCCTGTCCAGACAGCGCAAAAGCTCCTACGTTGGGCGCTTATCCTGACCAATTGCGACAATGATATTCTCTACCATCCCATGATACGTCACGTCAAGGCAGGTATCTTACCTCGTCTTCCTGTCGGATAAAATGCGGAATTTTCGTCCTTCTGAGAAGGCTTGCTTTCACGTTGAGCAGATCAAGGTAGCCATAGTCCCTACGTTTTGGATCTACCACCATAAAATAAGCACGGCCTTGGGGTGAGATGATACCGTCCAGCTCCTTCGCCAGTTTAGTCAGTCAGACGGGCCGACTCATAGGAGTGTCTTCGGCGTTGGTTTTCCCAAGAGGACGCCGTTTCGGTCTGAAACTTAGTTGTGCTTTTACACCCATGAAACGAACAAACCTAAGAGCAGATGCTAGCATTTTTCCAAAAGCAAGTGGTCACTCAACTTCTTAAAGGACATTAGGGTATCGTCTATATGAAACAATTGGTCAGGCAGCACTGCACGTGGCTAGGGAAGGGCCAGGGCATTGGACACATGATTCTACACTGCAAGGGATGCGCTGAGAACCACGCTGCACCTCCCCATCATTATTTTGACTGGCCAGGACCAGACACCCCCTGGCAATTAATTCAGATCGATTTCGTAGAGCAGTTTTGGGGCTGACAGTGGACACAACTTCCTAATTTCCTTTTGTGATTCATCTGAAGTCCATGATGTTGGCCAGCATGATTAGAACTTTAGCAACTAATTATTGCAGGAGAGGGATTACTAGCTACCATTTTATCTGATAATGACCCAGAACTGACTTCAACAGAATTTGTGTCTTTCTGTAAAGTCAATGTTATCACACACGACTGTTACCTTTGTCCCCACAATCCAGTCAGAAATCCGAATGGTTCGTGCGTACAAGGTGCAAATGTCGAAGTTAATGCAGTCCCACTACAAGTAAAATGCTCCGCTCCTTTCCCAGTGATAAGTCCCTGACTGAAATGCTGCATGGCAGACATAGTATGCTGCATCTCCTCCATCCTCAATATTCCCCATAAGCTACCCTGTCTTCCCCAAAATTCCAGGTCACTCATAATGTGTACCTCAGGGTTTTCAACAGTGGTCAATTGTGGGACCCTGACACTGTAAGCCGATCTGTGGGCAGAGCAACCTATATTATTCAGGATAGGTAGCGACGCCATCGTCATAGATACCAGAATAAGCTGCACCCTTAGGGATCTTCTCAATCCTGCTGTGGACCTTTCCGTTTCACAACATGCTTCAGCAAATGGTGTCTCGCTTAGCAGTCATCCTCGGTGGGTCTCATACGAGATACCTGGCTCTTCAGGATTTCGGTGTCGTGACCATCATCACCGCAGCTCCAGTCTTTGGAGTTTGGAGCCTGGGTCACTTCAGTCAGAGACCCTGCTCCATCCACCACAGCAGCCCCAGTTGCTGCAGGCCCTGGTGTCACAGCCTCTGTCAACAGAATCATGCAGTGGCCCTGCCACTACTAGTGCTGCCATGACCTCTGCCATCCCAGCAGCGGTTTCAACATCTGGTGCAACGCACATGGATCTGGACACACCTATGCTAACGTGGCAGTGCTTGCACACAGAAGGGCAGTTTTCCCATGGACCCATTCAATGTGGGCCAGTGAAGACCCACCTCCTGGTCTGACCTCTCCTAGTCAGATCTCCACATCTTCGCCATGGTCCCACATAGTATTACACCACAATGAGGCATTTGAGAGGGGGGCGGGGGCAAGAGTGTGGTTCATCAATGCCTAGACCATGGCGCCAGCCACCACGTGGCTACAGATCACATGTCACATGTCAGACAGCCTATGGCCAGCTGTTCTTAGCACAGGCACAGTGCAGGCACGACTCACGCCCATAGCTGCCTCCACGGTAACATAACAACACCCAGCTGGCGTAACCATGATGAACTGTTACACTAGGCTACTGCTCAAGTTACGCTATGCCAAGCCACAGCAGACCCACCGACGGCGACCATATTCCTACTCCCCCTTGAATTTTACATACAGCCCCTTACTCCAGCGGTCTCGTCTTGGACTTCGCTACCGCTGATACTACGATGCTGTGCCGTTCGGATAGACATAATCAGGATTTCAACCCTGGTCTGGAACTGGACTAACCAAGTGATTCTGCTCCACAGCACTCCGACATTAGCATCATCAATGGACTGTGTTACAGCCATCCCAGTGGCTGCTCTAGATCAATCATTGTTGTATAGTATTAGGTCTTTCGGTTTTACCTTGTTGTGGAGTAAAACTGCTGTGCAGTCACACCTGCTGTTATTAGCTGATAACAATTCATGGACACCGTGTCCGTCGTTCATGACACAATTGCCGCCTCAATCGCATATGGTGTTGAATATGCGGTAATCGGAGCAACGGATGCTTGCGGACACTGCATTCTGCTATGAACGAGATCGGATGGTATGCGTGCACACTCTTTCTTGCTTAACACACCGAATTAGTTTTGATATGGTTCGTGATGTGGCAGAGCAGTTCATTATTGCCATATGTACAATGTGCTTGTCATCACGTGTAGTGATGTAACGAGGTGGGTGCAATCGGTCCCGTTGGTCCGCCGCTCCCTCCTGCATCCAGTGGTTACAGATCCGCATCACAGTTGCTTGCTTCTAGCTCACTAATCACCGAATTCTCTGAAGGATAATACGCCATACCTAAAGGCATCTATTTTTTCTCGGTCGAAACCCGGAACGTGCTCGAAAGAGGTTCCATGTTTTGTACGAGGCATACTGAAGCTTCTTACGCAAAACAACACCAAGAACGAAGAATTGCACTGCGTCCAATTGGACGTCTGTTCCCCTTTTATAAAGTGCTTACAGGTGGATCTAATAGCGCCCGTGATGTGCGTCTGCGCTGAAATGCTAATCATGCTCATCCCTCGTCGCCCCAAACGCATACTTCAAATTTCACCTTGGTGCTTCCTTCAGCGTGCTGCATTTTCAGTGGTCAGTAATGTGGGTGAACTGCCTAGCAGTTGCAGATGGCATTGTTTTCATACCAAACACAGCAATAAATATCAAAATCCAGATAGAAACCGGTCGGGGTGGCCGAGCGGTTCTAGGCGCTACATGCTGGAACCACGCGACCGCTACGGTCGCAGGTTCTAATCCTGCCTCGGGCATGGATGTGTGTGATGTCCTTCGGTTAGTTAGGTTTAAGTAGCTCTCAGTTCTAGGGGACTGATGACCTCAGCAGTTAAGTCTCATAGTGCTCACAGCCATTTGAACCAGATAGAAAGCCTAATTCTGCAAGCTGGTAAAATTGTTTTACATACTGCTTTCCGAAAGGGAGAATTTATTACAAACGTTAGTAATTTTGGAGGGAAGTTGCTGGAAAATCAAAACCAAATCAAGACAGTACACTCATTCAAGTATTGGGGTGAGTGTCTAAGCACAAACAACAGTGCGTAGGACAATCTACATTAAAGACTAATAAAACGAAAACTGGCGTTCCAGACCACAAGAAAAAGAAGAATTTCGCAATTAAATATTCTAATAAAGTAGTGAGAGCTGATGCACCGCTTGGCACCGAAACACTGAAGGTGGTATGGAAATTTTTAAAAATCTGTTTTACAAAATCATGATTTCGGTTTTATAGTCATTCTCAACTACATGTCGAAATTTTAAAATACATACATAAAAAAAAGTTTTGCATAACACCGGTTACCAGAACTCCTGAAGATAGACGTTGACTGCGGGTATTGTATCACAGACACAACCCTTTGACTGTTCACAGATGTCACTAAACCCGCACAAATATGTAAACAACCAAGCATCAGCAGCGCCTATTAGACAGAGGGGGTCCGACAGACGATCACTTCCAGTCATTCTACCAGGAAGAAAGTACACGGCTCATGTTGTCTGTAGTTCAACCATGACTAGACAGTCAATACTGCTGTTCGATCGCGTCCGCATTGTTACATTGTGCCAGGGAGAGCTCTGAACAAGGGAAGTGTCCAGGCGTCTCGGAGTGAACCAAAGCAATGTTGTTCGGACATAGATGAAATACAGAGAGAGTCAGGAACTGTCGACGACATGCCTCACTCAGACCGCCGAAGGACTACTACTGCAATGGATGACCCCTACCTCCGGATTATGGCTCAGAGGAACTCTGACAGCAACGTCACTATGTTGAATAATGCTTTTCGTGCAGCCACAGGACGTCGTTTTACGACGCAGACTGTGGGAAATAGGCTGCATGATGCGCAACTTCATTCCCGTAGTCCATGACGAGCTCCATCTTTGCAACCACGACACCACGCAGCGTGGTACAGATGAGCTCAACAACATGCCGAATGTACCGCTCAGGATTGGCATCACATTCTTTTCACCTGTGTTTGTCTCATATTCCTTCAGCCGGGTGGAGTGGCCGAGCGGTTCTGGGCGCTACAGTCTGGAACCGCGCGACCGCTGCGGTCGCAGGTTCGAATCCTGCCCCTGGCATGAATGTGTGTGATGTCCTTAGGTTAGTTAGGTTTAAGTAGTTCTAAGTCCTAGGGGACTGATGACCACAGCAGTTAAGTCCCATAGTGCTCAGAGCCATTTGAACCATATGCCTTCAACCAGACAATCATCGGAGACGTGTTAGGAGGCAACCCGGTCCGGTTGAATGCCCTGGACACACTGTCCAGCGAATGCATCAAGGTGGAGATTCCCTGCTGTTTTGGGAGGCATTATGCGGGGCTGGTGATCATGGAGGCACCGTAGCCGGCCGTTGTGGCCGAGCGGTTCTAGCCACTTCAGTCCGGAAATACGCGGCTTCTATGGTCGCAGGTTCGAATCCTGCCTCGGGCATCGATGTGTGTGGTGTCCTTAGGTTAGTTGGGTTTAAGTAGTTCTAAGTCTAGGGGAATGGTGACCTCAGATGTTAAGTCCCATAGTGCTTAGAGTCATTTGAACCACTTTGAGGCACCGTAACGGATGTACGATACGTGAGTGTCATCCACCGACCGATAGTGCAACAATATCGGCAGCGTATTAGCGAGGCATTCGTCTTCATTGACGATAATTCGCACCCCCATCGTGCATATCTTGTAAATTACTTCCTTCAGGATATCAACATCGCTCGACTAGAGTGGCCAGTATGTTCTCCAAACACGAACCCTATCGAAACATGCCTGGCATAGGTTGAAAAGGGCTGTTTACGGACGATATGATCCACCAACCACTCTGAGGGATCTACGGCGAATCGCCCTTGAGGAGTGGGACAATCTGGACCAACAGTGCGTTGATGAGCTTTTGGATAGTGCGCCACGACGAACAGAGGCATGCGTCAATGGAAGAGGACGTGCTACTGAGTATTAGAGCTACCGGTGTGTACAGCAATCTGGACCACCACCTCTGAAGGTCTCGCTGTATGGTGGCATCATGCAATGTGTTATTTTCATGAGCAATAAAAAGGGCAGAAATAATGTTTATTTTGATGTCTATTCCAATTTTCTGTACAGGTTCCGGCTGCCTCGGAACCGAGGTGATGCAATACTTTTTTTGATGTGTGTATATCTGACATGTCTGTGATATGTTCTGTTCTTATAGACCAGATGTTGAATTACATATCGAAGATGCGTATTAAGGCAGACGCTATGCACAGAGGAACTCCTTAGTTCACAGTATGGCGTCTTCAACAGCCAATATATTCCTGCGAGTTTCATTCGTAACTTCTAGTCGACTTGTGGAAAGGTATCATAAACTAAATTACGAATAAAGACAAAAAACTGAGGATACCTGGTCCAGTGGGAACAGAAACAAAATACAACTGGCCATGACCTAAGTCTATGCACGTATATAGAACATAATACAATGCACGAAATAAGAATGTCGTTCTTTGGACATTTTCATAGAAAGAATAACGAATGACTGGCAAAGCAAATCATGAAACTGAAAAGACCACTAGCATCTTTTACACAGATGCTGAATTATCTAAAACAAGTATACGTAACGCGCGTAAAAGGAATTTTTTTAGGAACAGAATTCAGAGAGTTTTTTTCATGGACGAACCAGAGAGAATAAGAAAACAGTCTCACAACACCGAAACTTCAGGAGTAAAAATCATTGAGTATGAAGCCAATGTGGGCGATGAGAGAGGAGAGGTCCTAGAATGGAAGTATTGACTTATGCACAATGAAAAGAGGCAGATCCAATAAACACACATATAAAAAAATAGAAAAGAACAAATTATTTTACAACTATGTTGAACTGTAATACACATAAATATGTGATTTGAGTGTTTATGGTACATGGAAGCATCATTTTGTATTACCAACGAGGTGGTAGTACCAAATGTTTATGTCTTTATCACTTTTATTATAAAACGGGAAAATATTTCTGATTTTGTTGCTACGTGGTACTACTTTTGTATGCATCACCGCCCTCTGATGACTTGCATTTTCTTCAGGGTTATCCAGTCGTAAGAATGTCCATAGTGTGACTTTCTACTGTTCAATTTTGACAATACTTGTAGTCCCACACCCTTGGATAATTTTTGTGTACTTACATTTTCTGTAATTTACTATATGTATCTCGTTTACAAACAATCAGAGGATGGGTGCTACCAGAAACGCGTCAATGAGGTCGCTGGCTTATAAGCCGGTGGCTTCTTATTTAGTGACTATACAACAACTATTCAGTACTATTTATCAGTAGGTGGCACCTAAAATTGTCGGATGAAACTTCGCCAAAGATAAACATCTGCAAAATGTCTGAGATTGCCATTAACACACGCCGCTAAGACATTAATGTGCAATTTAAATAGCAATGGTCCCGTTACATTACCTAGGTGAAGACTAGATATTACTTCCGTCACTATGGATTACACTGATTTTAAAGTGTTCCATTTTTCGTGTCACGGAGTTGTCAATCCAGGCGCCAGAAGTTAGGTACTCCACAAGAATGACTTCCTGTAATAAGTACTCTACGGACACTCAATCTAAAGCTCTTCTAAGTCTACATTTATCGCAATCGCATCCAGATAATTACCTTTATCCGTCGTAAGTAGAATAACGCTTGTGAAGAGAAACAATTGGGTTTCGCATGGTCCATGTTTTTAGTATGTAGGTTAGTCTCCTCTGAGAAGACAATTTTATGTTGGGTAGGTTGAGGAAAGTACAAATATCATCTGTGATGATGATAGCCTGGAATAATGTTGTGGTAAGGGGAAGAAGAAACGACACTGGAGATCGTGGAAGTGGGAAGACCAATGGAAGAGAGAGAGAACTGAGACTCTTCTATATACATCTCGATCTCTGGATTGTTAATAATAAGCACCATCAACGAAGATCGAAGTATATATATTGACAGAAATCAAATGGACATTGTGATAATTAATCAAAGATTCAAAACAGTGTTAAGATGGCAGAAAGCTTTCCAGGTGCAGATGACGATACAGGCCGTATTTTACGCACATAAGATATTAGAACAACATTAAAACATGTTAAGGAATGACAACGAAAAAATGGAATGCAGGAAAAATTGAAGAATGAGAACATTAAGAAGGAGTACAATCACTACGTCGAAATAAACTGGAACATCTAACGAGAAGTGCAGAAATTAATAAAGAGTGGAATACCACTATAAATACGATGTTGGAAATATTAGAGCTGGAAACTGGCGAGGTGGAAATAACAAGGTCGAAGAATAGTTCGTAACAGGAACTACATCAGATAAAACAGGTAAACACAGGAGATGGAAAAACGGAAATTCGGCAGGAGGCAGAAGGACAGAAAACTGAAGAATTCAGTCAGAAAGATAACTGAGGAGGCTAGAGAGAAATCAGTGAGGAGATAATGAGCAGATAGATTAATGGAAATCTCAAAGAAATGTAAAGAACAATGAAATCCGTAATAAGAAGAGAAGAAAGAAAATAAGCAATCATTGAATGTTATATATTCATGGGAAGACAATAACCATAGTAGAGTACAAGTGAGTTTGGATGGATTAAACAGTGCACATGATGGACTGTACGGTGCACAAATGGACAACACCAGACAAGTTTTGGAAAATGCACGGGATATCAATGAAGAAGACAGAAATGGGTTGGGTTGGGTTGTTTTTGGGGAAGGAGACCAGACAGCGAGGTCATCGGTCTCAGCGGATTAGGGAAGGACGGAGACGGAAGTCGGCCGTGCCCTTTCAAAGGAACCATCCCGGCATTTGCCTGGAGCGATTTAGGGAAAGCACGGAAAACCTAAATCAGGATGGTCGGAAGCGGGATTGTACCGTCGTGCTCCCGAATGCGAGTCCAGTGTGCTAGCCACTGCGCCACCTCCCTGAAATGGGAATTGGAGAAAGCAGTTCAGGAGCTCTGGAGAGTTAAGCATTGGGCTGTTATAGAATTCGATCTGAGGCACCGCAAGTCAGAAGTCCTAATTCAATAACCAGATTCACTGAGGTACTAAACAGAATTTATGATTGGAAACCGGCTTCAATATCTCCCTTAGAGCATTGTAGTATCTTTACCTATAAAGTTCAACGCAATAAAATGCAAAGACTATAGACCAATTAATTTTATCAGTCATGTTACAAATGCTGTAAAAAGAGTATTACAAAGGACAACTGAAACCAAAATACTGGGGAAGAACAGTCGGGCTCATAAGGTGTAAAAGAACAGGAGACGTCATTGTTTGTCTGAGTATGAGAGAAATGAACAGGTAGGTGTATATTTGTTTTATCGATAGAAGGATGCTTTCATAAACTGGAGTATACTGCTGAAAATTTTAGAAGATGTTGGTACAGACTTGGAAGTTAGAAGGTTAATAAGAAAGATGTTCACGAAGCAAAATACGACCGAATAAGGAGTGAGGAGATAGATGACATGACAAATAGGAGGGACGTAAGGCAATGATTGTCACTGTCACCGAACATGTTCAACATATATGGAGAAGTGCTGATAGATTAGGCTATAAATGACGAAAGAGGCATTGTCACTGGTAGAGAAAGGATAAAGTCTGCAAAATACACGGGAGCATGGAATAAGGATAGATATAGAAAAGACACAAATGATGAGAATATGTAATAAGGAATCTCCCCTTAACGTATTCTTAGATGGAAAAAAGAGAGATCAAACAAAATGCTTTGTGTATCAGGAAAGATCAACGAAATGGAACCGAAGCTGTATAGATGAAGTAGAGAGGAGGTTATCTGTGACAAAGACAGCATTCGAAAAAGGGAAAGCAGTTGTTAACATCTAAAAATATTCCTCGATTAAAACAACAGTTTAGGTAGCAGAAATATTTTATTACAGACCGATTTCGGCTTGATGTAGAAGTCATCTTCAGAAAATACGAGTAAGCACCACCTGATTGCTGCTGGTGGTTTCTCAGGTGCTGACGTGGCAACACGAGCGTGTTCTTATCACCAAATCGCAGTTGCTCCTCTGGACCACGCTGTCCAAATTTATAAATGAATTTCTCTGAAGCTGACGAAACAATTTACTGAATTTGATTCTTGTGTTCTTGCCGGCGTATTTCATAATCAAAATATCCACGGGTGTACTGACGGTCGGCGGTGTCCAACGGGCACAATTTTTCGGCGATCATACATGTCGCCATCATCAGGTGAAATGACGGACTGAGCTCCTGTGAACGTGCCGGTACGGAGATCCGTACGCTGTGGCTGCTCAGGGGGAACTGAATGTTACGTATGGAGTGTAGCGTTATACATCGGTGACTAGTGGATAGTTAAAAGGAAGAAAGATGTTCAGAATGTTTTGGAATGTTACTGTGGAGAAGAATCTTTAAGGTGAAATGGACTGACAGACTTAAGAATGAGGTTCAGAACGGTTCAAATGGCTCTGAGCACTATGGGATTTAACATCTGAGGCCATCAGTCCCCTCGAACTTATAACTACTTAAACCTAACTAACCTAAGGACATCACACACATCCATGCCTGACGCAGGATTCGAACCTGCGACCGTAGCAGTCTCGCAGTTCGGGACTGAAGCTCCTAGAACCGCACAGCCACCGCGGCCGGCTAAGAATGAGGAAGTAATGAAGAAAATACGGTAGAAAGAAGATTACTGTAAGTGATCAGAAAGGGGAAATCATCTGGGCTGTGTGTATACTGCAACAAAGAATTAATGAAGAAAAAGTGGAATGAATGAGAAGAAGAGGTACGAAGAGAATTGGAGTAATGGATGACATTGGGAAAGGGAGAACTTACAAACAATGAAGGAAGATGCTCAGAATAGGACACATTCGAGTATCTCCAGTTAAATCCTGTCAAAGACAGATACATTAAGACAGAGGAATATCATTACCCGTTAATGGGGAGTACAATACCAAGTTCTATTGGGATAAGAGATGAGTGAAATAGTACAATAGTTATGTGCATCAGACCCACTTTTACCTTTAGGCTCGTGAGAACTTTCGTATATCTCATTACAGGGAACACTTTTGTTCTTAAGAGATTTTAATATAAATTCCGGTCGAGATTAGAGCTAAATCTCCCGAAAATTTTATATAAAACATGCTGGAGATGGCTTCAGCCCGGTGTTTTGTTTAGCCCACTTGCAGCAGCAGTTCGCCGACTCATTACGCCGCCAATCTCCTGGCGTAGCTACTCCAGTTCCACAGCAACCACAGCCACAACCACTTTGGGCAGTGGGTAATGGTAACAACTACGCGCTAAAAGAGAAAGCAAAGAGATATCTTACACAGTACCTAGAGTCTTACCGTGTAGTGGAACTGACATCTGCATTTAGTGTCGAACACGTGCCATGGTTGTGCATGTAAGACGAGTCCGTCCATTCAGAAGCATATCTCAATCGGTGTCTCAGTTACAGGAGCGAAAGGGGGAAGGGAAGTGGTAAAGGGGAGAGATGCTAAAGCATCAAGATACTCCGGTGGTTGTTCAGATGTATCCAACCCCATAAGTTCATTAACTCACAAGGCCTTTTGAGCTAATTGAGAATTTTCTCTCCCTAAATGATACGATATGTATACCAATTTTGTCTGTTTGTTCTTGTTAGTTGTTAAGGATGTGCATGTGTTTATGATGTGGTTACTTTTATTCTGTACTCTTTAAGAACTATTTAGATTACGAACACAGAGTGTTTCATTTATGAAACAGGTTAACGTGTGAGAGTAATAAGACATATTACTGTAAATAAAGTATGGCTTCCGGTAATAAGTTGGAGGAATTTTATGTTGAGATTATTATTCACGAGAAATGTGTAATGTTGTGATCTGTGTAGTGGAAACTTAGCGCGTTTGATTTAGTCTAGTGGAAAAACAATTATATTATTGATATTTTGATTAGTGAGTGAAGTGCGTACCTGTCACAGCAACTGATTTCTGTTGTAATTGTGCAGGTGTAACAGGAAGTTGGTTGCCATGGAGTGCGAATGTATGTGTATCAGCCTTCGGCTTTTGGACTAAAGTGTAGATATTCATTCCTGAAATGCATGTTTACTTCGTCAGTTTAGTCATTTTAGACGATGGAACGGTATGAGGAAGTCCGATGCACTGCTCTCCAATTTAGCATTGCTGCATACCAGGCCGAAGGAAACACGGTCTGTCTCACAAAGCTAAAATGGGCAGTCCAAGGTTCGAGTGAACTCAACCTGTTTCGCGTAGAGAACCCTGCGTATGAGTGTCTTTGGAGCTCGGGAAAGTGTCTGCTAGTGAAACTGATTTCTTACATAATGTAGGACTGCACTGGCATTTTTCCAAAGGAGACCCGTCAGTACCTGTTACGACCAAGATCGCTTAAGTAGCACACAACGGTTAGAGGTGCAGGGGAAATGGTTGCTGACCAACGAAACCAGGTGCGACATTTCTCCACCTGCCTTCCGACTACCTGCCACCATCAGTGTAACCAAAACTCTGAACACTCTTCGAAATTCTGCCCCAATAATACCTAACCTATCTAATTTTAAGCATTACAGGCTTGGGTGCAACCATCTCGTGAGTACACGCGTTCGAGCTGGTGCTATCCTGGACTGCTGACGAACTGTCAGTATATACGGCACCAGAGAGCCTTCAAGCACGCAATAATCGCGTTGCGTCGCTGGCCGTCAAAACAGGCAGCACTGCTTACAACACGCGTAGTTTCGAAGTGGAAGTCATGGAATTAATGTATTTTTCGGCTCACAATGAAGTCTTGACAGATCCATATTTATTAGTGGTAAAACGTCAGACGCAGTCATGGAAGGTCGGCGTACCGAGTTCGTTATTATAACTGCTCTTGTGGAAGTAAGATGGTGAAGATTAATAATTCAGTGTTCGCGGATTTAAGTATCTCATGGACCCAATGCCCGCAAAATCTTGAGGAATGCCTAGGTAGGCTTTCAGCCAAAGACACAAAATTCGTAACAGCCCTACACTAAATGACATCCTAGACCTGCCTCTTCTATCTTCTCTGGATCAGTTATTGGTCTGTCAGAATTTCCATGTCTTAGTGGAATTTTATTTCGTCTGAGTTTACGAAAAAATACAATACCGAACATAAGCGTCAACCCATTGCGTGAAGAACTACGAAATCAGTCACTTTGTGATGTTAGTGACCGTATCCATTGCTGCCATAAATATAGTGTTGCCCATATCCCATTTTTATCTTCCTTCGATCAGCGGCTCCATACTAATGATATCGGGACAAGTGAAGAAATATCTTCCCCTTGAAGAAATGAACCTAGGAAGCGCTAAATCAGGAATCAAAGACTCAGTGTCTGAACTTACAAAATACACTCCTGGAAATTGAAATAAGAACACCGTGAAATCATTGTCCCAGGAAGGGGAAACTTCATTGACACATTCCTGGGGTCAGATACATCACATGATTACACTGACAGAACCACAGGCACATAGACACAGGCAACAGAGCATGCACAATGTCGGCACTAGTACAGTGCATATCCACCTTTCGCAGCAATGCAAGCTGCTATTCTCCCATGGAGACGATCGTAGAGATGCTGGATGTAGTCCTGTGGAACGGCTTGCCATGCCATTTCCAACTGGCGCCTCAGTTGGACCAGCGTTCGTGTTGGACGTGCAGACAGCGTGAGACGACGCTTCATCCAGTCCCAAACATGCTCAATGGTGGACAGATCCGGAGATCTTGCTGGCCAGGGTAGTTGACTTACACATTCTAGAGCACGTTGGGTGGCACGGGATACATGTGGACGTGCATTGTCCTGTTGGAACAGCAAGTTCCCTTGCCGGTCTAGGAATGGTAGAACGATGGGTTCGATGACGGTTTGGATGTACCGTGCACTATTCAGTGTCCCCTCGACGATCACCAGTGGTGTACGGCCAGTGTAGGAGATAGCTCCCCACACCATGATGCCGGGTGTTGGCCCTGTGTGCCTCGGTCGTATGCAGTCCTGATTGTGGCGCTCACCTGCACGGCGCCAAACACGCATACGACCATCATTGGCACCAAGGCAGAAGCGACTCTCATCGCTGAAGACGACACGTCTCCATTCGTCCCTCCATTCACGCCTGTCGCGACACCACTGGAGGCGGGCTGCACGATGTTGGGGCGTGAGCGGAAGACGGCCTGACGGTGTGCGGGACCGTAGCCCAGCTTCATGGGGACGGTTGCGAATGGTCCTCGCCGATACCCCAGGAGCAACAGTGTCCCTAATTTGCTGGGAAGTGGCGGTGCGGTCCCCTACGGCACTGCGTAGGATCCTACGGTCTTGGCGTGCATCCGTGCGTCGCTGCGGTCCGGTCCCAGGTCACGGGCACGTGCACCTTCCGCCGACCACTGGCGACAACATCGATGTACTGTGGAGACCTCACGCCCCACGTGTTGAGCAATTCGGCGGTACGTCCACCCGGCCTCCCGCATGCCCACTATACGCCCTCGCTCAAAGTCCGTCAACTGCACATACGGTTCACGTCCACGCTGTCGCGGCATGCTACCAGTGTTAAAGACTGCGATGGAGCTCCGTATGCCACGGCAAACTGGCTGACACTGACGGCGGCGGTGCACAAATGCTGCGCAGCTAGCGCCATTCGACGGCCAACACCGCGGTTCCTGGTGTGTCCGCGGTGCCGTGCGTGTGATCATTGCTTGTACTGCCCTCTCGCAGTGTCCGGAGCAAGTATGGTGGGTCTGACACACCGGTGTCAATGTGTTCTTTTTTCCATTTCCAGGAGTGTATGAAAAATTGTAAATTCCCTAAGTATGTAGAGTTAAAAGAAAAGTATAGGTAGGCAGCATCAAAATTTGAGTGTCTGATCGAGACCTGTGTTTTGACTTGGAGTATGAAAAGTATATTAGAACCTCTATTACAACATTAAATCAAAAATTAGGAATGCAAAATTCATCTTCGACGAATAGAACAGTGAAGCGCCACAGCTTTACTGCGTTAACTGATACGTGAACATGTGGCTGGCCACCAACTGGTTGCTACCCCAGCTCTGCCATAGCCGGGATCTCTTTCGGTATGCGGCCAGGTGTGGTTTTGGCACTTCCAACACAACAACAGACACGCGTTTGCAAGTACTGGACATCTTGCCAGGTAGATCAACAAAAACATCCGTAGAACATTGAGGTGGCTACCATTGTCATGTCAGCATCCACTACGAGGCCGTCAATCTTCTCCCGCTTCTCGATGGGACGCACAGCCAGGTGGTCCAGCCACAGTCCTGATGAAATCGAACTACAGTCCTCCCAGGTCCGAGACACTGGAGTCCATCAGCGCCAGCTGCCACTCTCCAGCTGCCTGTCCAGGTCTTGACCCAAGGCAACACCGCCGACAACTGCTCTGGCTGCATGTTGTCTAACTGAGCTCAGCGTCAAGGGAGCTCCAGTCCAAGGCAGCTTGAAATGAACTGCAAGCAAGTTCGCTGTAGAGTTTAGTGGACGAGATATACTGACACCGATAGGTCCACACCAGTCCATTCTAAGCTGAGGTTTATCGCTCATAGCCTGATGTGTGCATCCTGTGCGCGCACATTTTCTTCGCCTTTGTAGTAAGGCAAAGTGTAAACTGAATCAACCACCAGCTACAGGGATATTCAGCACCCTTGCTCCACCTCCACAAGAAAACCACCCTCCCACACTCACATTCATTCTCCAGTGATTACCATGTGAGTATCCTTCCAGATTCAAAAAAACTGAATCGTATCATGATTTCGTCATTTTACTTTTGTGTAACAATTTTAGATCATTTCGATTTTCATTTTCATGTTGTAGTTCTCGGTTACCAACTTGTTAACATTCGACTGCGTGTAAAGTCTCTGCCACTGACAACCTTAATATATTAACAACATTTCTTGGGATATGACACTTTCATAGGATTGCAAACAATGTTCGACATTGTCAAATGGTTCAAGATGTTCGGCATAATGAGAAAAATAAGGGTAAATTACAGGGAAAGGCAGGTAATATACAATATACACAAGAGCGTAGAGGGAAGAAGAATGAACGTGGAAAAAAAAACTGCTCGTAATGAAAAGGATGCCAGGCAGTGATGTAGTCCTTCGCCTCTCCTGTCCAATCTACACATCGAAGAAGCAATGATGAAAGAAAAGTTCAAGAATGAAATTTAAAATTCATCGTGAAAAGATATCAACGATTAAGATTTGCTTATGACATTGCTATCCTGAATCAAAGATGAATCATAGAAGAAGTGTAGAATTTGCTGATGAAGTGAATAGTCTAATAAGTACACAATACGGACTCAGAGTAAATCGATAAAGGATGGAAGTAGTGAAAATGAGAACAGCGAGAAACTTAACATCAGGATTGGTGATCACGAGGTAGATGAAGTTAATGAATTCATCTACTTATGCAGCGAAATAACCCAAGACGTTCGGAGCAATAAGGGCATAAAAAGCAGACTAGTACTGGAAAAAAGGGCATTCCTGGCCAAG
Source organism: Schistocerca serialis cubense (assembly GCF_023864345.2). Lineage (NCBI taxonomy): Eukaryota > Metazoa > Arthropoda > Insecta > Orthoptera > Acrididae > Schistocerca > Schistocerca serialis. The sequence continues at coordinate 727,212,866 of NC_064642.1, forward strand.
AAGAGTCTAGTAGTATCAAACAAACGCCACATTTTGAGGAAGAAATTTCTGTGAGTGTATATTTGGAGTACAGCATTATATGGTAGTGACGCGTAGACTGTGGGAAAACAGGAATAGAAGAGAATCGAAGCATTTGAAATGTACTGCTACAGAAGAATGTCAAAAATTACATGAATTGATAAGGTAGGGACTGATGAGGTTCTCCTCAGAATTGGCGATCGAACGAATATATGGAAAATACTGGCGAGTAGAAGGGAGAAAACTGTAGGAGATCTGTTAAAGACACCACAGAATAACTACCATGGTACTAGAAGGAACTGTGGAGAGTAAAAACTGTAGGGGAAAACAGAGATTGGAACACATTCAGCAAATAAAGGAGGACATAGTTTGCAATTATTACTCTGAGATGAAGAGTTTGGCATAGGAGAGGAATTCACGGCCGGTGGACTCCCTCGTTTACTCACGTCCATCACACCCCAATCTGAGCTTCTGATTGTTCTCTAATTAACAGCATCCGACTATTTAACGCCTAAATTAAAAAATAATAATACTGGTCATGTTGAGTGGTCATGGACTCACTTCGAGGGAAATCGAAAGCCTTTCAAACGTATAGTACTGTTTTTTTTTAATATTATGGATTGTCATATCGTCACTTACGGATTGTTAAATGGTCAAACTTGTAAAAAAAGGGTTCACCTAAGAACTGTGATACGTTTTAGGTGACCATTTTCTACCAACAGTACATGAGCTCTTCACAGCACCTTAAAAAGACATAGTTCCCACTAACTCCAAATTTATTATTGAGTGCCTATATGAAATAAAACGTCTGATCTGACCTCCATGATATCCTCACATGAGGTACTGTGTTCGTGCTGAAAATGACCATTATTTTACTCCATCATCTCTCAATAAATCGTTTTAAGCAGAAATATTTGCAAGCATTAAAAGATTGTACAAACTGATGTTCAGAAATTTTCAGGCCATATGGTTCTAGATAGGTTTTAGATTGATATATTACGTCCCTGCGTTTGCCTTTCTTTGGTGGAACATAAGTGGGGCACATGAATATCACTCAAGAACTCACTTTGTCTTAAATGCAAGCAGATGAAATCTTTTACATTTTGCTTCAATTATACAACAGTTTATGTCTGTTCGACAGAATATTTACGTCAGTTTTCTCTTGCAGATACGGCGGACAACCCTGAATCTTAGAAAGCTGAGACACCTTACCTGTATAAGAAGAAAATCCGAAGCTGCACGTCATTTCAGCAATTTTTCATATACACCAAGCAGACATCAGAATGGAATATGTTTTATATCGACATAACACTGCTGTGCGACACAGCATGAATTCCTCAACTCTGTTAGTAGAAAAACGCCGTATTACCTTTTACGTCAGCAAACTAATCTAATTTTGAAATCCTAACGGATACTTTAAAAAGCTATAGATGGGCTGGAAAGAGCAACAAACTACGTTGAATTCATCACAAATGAAGTATTCCCAGAGGTAATTAATTAAACAAAAATCAGAGATATACCTGAAACGTATATGTAATACAAAGCATTGTAACATAAAACTCAATAAAAACGCACGAGAAGCTTTCATTCAGATACCACAAAATTTTATAAAAACATCTTGGTAATACAAAGCATTGTAACGCAAAATTCAATAAAAACGCACGAGAAGCTTTCATTCAGACGCCACAAAATTTTGTAAAAACATCTTGGTCAAATTTTGACGAAATGAATGAGCGCAGTACATTCTCAGTTTCCTTTACGGGGGCAAAAGCTTGAGGAAGTCTTAGCAGAGAGTATCTTCTAAATTATTGAATAAGGTGTTACTACCCTGGAATCCTATATATTGCTTTACCCTTGTACGTTCTACGCACTAATTTGATGCTCATTCCTCCCGTCGCGTCAGAAATTCGATAGGTGTTTTTATCCATCGCTGCTGCCGTATCTGATTGCAAGTGTTCCAGAGCTCTGTTGAACTCTGACATTTGTAGTTTATCCGCTATGTCTACCACATCGACTATAATTTCTTTTTACATGCGTTCATATTTACACTCCGTAAGCCATCTTAAGGCGTACGGTGTTGGGTACTTTGTGCACCACTACAATTTCCCCCTTATCTCCTTTTCCAGTCGCGAATGATTCGCGGGGAGATCGTTCGTTTGTAAGTTTCCGTATGCGCTGGAATCTGTCTCATTTTACTTTCATAGCCATTGTGCAAGATGTATGTAGTAGGAAGCAATAAAATGACTGACTCTTCCTTGGCCACGCCCGTGATGATTTCACGCTTTATAACTTCTAACGAAACTTTTGCTCTTCTTATGATGTTCTCCACTCTTCTATGAATCTTGTCAGGTACCGGTCGAACAAGGTTTCATAAGCTACCTCCTTTGTGGTTGGACTGCCTACCCTGACGAGTTTCAGAAGGAACAGTGGTCTGGCATCTTCCTTATTCGGCTACTTCCTTACTTACGGTTAGTTTCGTGTTCCTTACGTTTACTCCAAGAAATTTAGTGGAGGTTATGATTTCCAGACAAAATAGAGATCTTCCCCTAATAGAAGCCTTGAGTAACTTTCTGCACCTACCACTCCTCCAATCGACGTTTTACAATAAAAACCCTACCGTACTCTTAATATTAACGCCTTTACTTTCCATTTCAGCGAAGTTTGAGCTGACTTTTCTGATATGTTAATCTGCGCTTCCGTCGCCCGTATCCTTTTCGATTTTTCACATTTGTCTTGCGGAAATTTTACTTTAGCTTCCATTAACTTTCTTTTTATTTCATTTCTCGGTAATTTATATCACTGTGTTCCTGCCTGTCGTCGACTTTTGTTTCTTCTTCTTCCTCATCTAATGCCTAATGTCGTATTTACTATCGTAGTATAAACAGGGTGATTTTCTCAACCGTGTACAAACTCTTCTGATCGATCTATGAGACGATACTTAACAAAAAACGTCTAATGAACTTAAGTTCGTAAATGCATGCTTTCCGCGATTGAGACCGTTTATTCAACCGTACTTTGTTACAGAGACTCCGATACGCGCTGTACCATGCAGCCACTGTAGCCGAACAGTGTCAAAGGCAGCGTGAACACGCTGATCCAGTTTCTCCACAGTTGGAATGGGTTCTGAATGCGTAATACTAATGAGATGGCTGCGTAGCCGGTAATCGCAAGGCGTGGGATCTGGTGAACGACTAGGCAATGCAACTGGACCTCCTCCTCCAATCCATCGACCAGGTAGGGCACGACTGAGATACGTTCGGACGTTAACGGCAAAGTGAGCTGAAGCACCATCAAGTAGCAGTCACATAATCCTTTGAATCATGAATGGCACTTCATCCAACAGTCGGGGCAAATTCACCCGCAAGAAGCGCCGATACTTACAAGTGTTAGGCGACGTGGAAGGAAGACTGATCCCCCAACATTCAGTAGCCAGTTATCCCGGCCCATACATTACGGCTGCACCAGTGCTCATAATTTGCTGTCACCATAACGAGGGGGTTCTGCATACTATCACACAGATGACTGTTGTGAAAGTTGAGGATATGATTCCGCGTAAAGGTGGCCTTATCTGTGAATAGGATGGATGACCAAAATACCGGAATAGTGTTGCCTGGTGAACAAAATAGTGGCAAAACTGCGCCCGATGTGGAAATTCTGTCGCTAATAAGCCCTGCACGCGCTGTATGTGATAAGGGTAGTAACAAAGGTCGTGGAGAATGTTCCACACGGTCATCCGGTTTACCCTGTACTGCCGGGCCAACTGGCTGGTACTGACACGGCGGTCGCCTTCCAGTGTACATCACATTTTCCTCCAAGTCTGGTGTCCTAACATTTCAGGACATCTTTCTCGATTTCCTGCTTCCCTGTCAAAGACAAGCGGCGAAACAATGTTGCAAACTTTGAATGCTGTGGCTGACGGCAGGGATAGGTCTCCTGATACAACCTTGCTCCCTACCGCCAGTTGCCATTTACCTTTCATTAAGTAAACACCATGTCCGAAAGTTCTCGATTCGAATACGGAACCATTGCGTACAGCGCTGTATTACATCCACTACAAGGTGAGTCAGCAGGAGAAGTGAAGCGGACACAGCATTACCTGTTACTATGGCTGGAGAGGGCGCTAGGGCATGACGTGTAAGATACAGTACCACCCTCCAAAAGGAAATAATGCTCACTGTAACTGTGACTGCATGGTACAGCGCATATTAGACCACAATAAATGTAACAAAGTATGATTGAATAGATGGTCTCTATAATAGAAATCATGGATTTCCGGACATAAGTTCATTAGACACTTTTGTCCTGTATCCTCTCATCGATCGATCTCTAGAGTTCGTACACGGTGGAAAAAATCACCCTTTATGCAGCCTCAGAGAACTTCAAACCCACATCATCTATCCTTACATGACTTTCCCCTTGTTTCCACATTGATTCTTCCCATGATTTTCTTAAAACCTAGACTACCTTCATCACGCCTTATCTGATATAGGAATTCTGTTTCAGTGTGGTATAATGCGACTAGTATCTCCCTGGTCTCCATGCCTTTTCCAATACACCTCACACCCTTGTGGTTCTTGATCACTGTATTAAATGCTGAAATTTTCTAAACAACTAAAGGAATCCTTGTCCTATCTCATTCTACAATAACTATTACTTATGTTCATCCTCCCACTACAGCTTTCCAGTCCCTCAAGATTATTAGACTCTACGCCGTTTCACAGACTGAGTTCACATTTACTTCCTCAGTCTCTTCAATTGCCATTTATAACGACCTTATGTTTAGTTAAACAATTGTTGTTTGTGATGGTTATCTGTGCCAATGATCAAAATAATCCTATCACCAAGACATTTCACAGTGACTAACTCTTTCTCCTGTCCTACTATATGAGATTGTCCGCACTTTGTATTGGCACAGTGAGTAGACTAATGTGTGCGAACCTAACTTAGCACTTAGAGCATAAATGGACAAAACGTCTGATCTGTCTTCTCAAGCTCACGGTGTTAAGCAGACATTCTATATAAATATGAACCTGGCCCTGTAAGTCAGCTAATATCATGTCCTGATCGTAACTAAAATCATTAGCAATGCTGCTGTCTCTTAACTAGAATGCATGAATTAATGAAAGTGAAAGTTTTGGGTATATTCTAGAAAGACAAAACAGCTATTTCCTTTTTTATTCAGCACATAATTTATCAACTGTGCTTTCATGGGTCAAGTGGTACACAACAATCATGTTCAGTTACATTCAACACTCAATAACAAAATATTTAACTCTTGGACATAACGAATTGACGATTATTAAAATCGTTATATCTGTGTATGAAAATTTTTTTATCACAGGAAGGAATGATTAAAATTTTCATTAGCTCATTCACATCTATAATGTTGTAGCTGGTCAGTGCATTGAGTTTGTGGAGGATACTCTTTTAACCAATGAAAAAAACTCTCCTGTACTCAATGTGAGAGTAGGTTAGTATCCTAGTATTTGATACGAAATTGTCAAATTGTACGCAAGTTGGAGTCAGCAAAATCTCGACTACTGTGGCGTAATGCGCAATGGTACTTTAGCAAGTGGGATCTGCAACGGTATTGTCTCCGTGCTTGATCTGAAATGCTAATTCCCTACTCTGGCCTTGACTGAATTCACTGACCCTCAACTTTCCTGCATTCTGTAGAACATTAATTTTTACCTAGAAGAAATAATGGCTATTACACACTCGCTAAAGGTTGGAGCAAAGTGCACAGTTTCTTTACCCAAAAAAATCCTGCAGGTATAATTAACTACCTCTTTGCTATCTATCGCCATGATACGTGAAGCATTTCGTCCACACTTCGCAGAGAGCAAAGCTCTCAATGCCTTTGCTATTTTCCACAGACTTGTGTGGTCTGCTGTGAGATGAGAGAGATATCTAGAAATTTTAGTTCTCAAAATGCTTTTATATAATGGGGATCTCTCCACTGCGCTGCGTCTGCGTCGCCCAGTATGGCTCCAGGCAATTGCTATCTCGTTAAAGATGTCCAGCCACTTACCCTCAATCCCAGCCGTATTTACATCAAAAGGAATAATCCACTGTACCGGCCTCATCCCTTTCTGCACAGAAGTTCGCCGTTCTCTTGTTGAGTGGGGTTTTCTGATGCCATTAACCACCTGCTCGAATCGTCTCCTAAATGTGTTTCTTTTTAACTTATTTATTCATGCCCCTTTCCATATTGGTAGATATTGTTTTGTTAGTTTTTGGTATATGAGATTACAGCAATTGGCCTCTGTTGATACAATATATGTTATATTTTCTGAGGATCTCATACTGTATTGTACAGTCGTTATGGATGAAGCTCATGTAAGGTCTGTAAAATCCAGACGTCTTACACATGCCATCCCTTCTGAATTAATTTTGTGTTGCTGTGATCAATGGTTGAGACATTTCTCATTGCAGTGCAAAATTATAAAATTAGTTCATTTTTATCATATACAGCTACTTGTCTATCTTCTGCTAGATGATGTCGATTCAAAATTCTATTTTGATTTGAAATTTATTGCTTTATATGGCTTTTTCTATTTTGATGATTATTATGTGAGTTTACATTCCTTTGTAGCAGATATTTGACTAAACTTACAACATTTTCCTCTAGTGCTTGTGATTAAGTTCTATTAAAATGGTTCATCTACCCTTTAGTTTCTTTCTTTAGGATAACTTAAGGCATTCCATAATTCTCTAACATTCATGTTATTTATGATAAATACTATATCAATATTGAATTGTCATCAATTTAAAATAGTTAATACTTTTGCATAACTAACTTTATATTCATTCACATTATTTATCATTACAACACATTTCCAAAATATCTACAATAGACAAATTTTTATTAACATATCTTTAGATGGAATGGATATACACAAATTTACACATGAAATACCAAATATAAAATTTGGTACATTTATGAATATAGTTTAACAATTTAAAAATTGAATTATAGAATAGAAATGAAAAGCATAAGGTACAGATTCTAAGTGCTACAGGTGCGACTGAATGTTTACAGGCATCTACACTGCTAGCTGCAGTGATTATCTTTTGCACTCATTATAATATTACAATGAGTCCATCACATGCATCACTTTCTTTCTTAATGCACTTCACACTTTAAACTTTGAGCGTTGTTTCCTTCCCAATGCTACTGTCCATCAGTGGTGGTTGATGCTGCTAGTCATTTGCAGACCCTGTGCGATGTTGATGAAGATTATCGACATTTACAGTTCTGAGTGTTTGATCATGAATACCATCACATGGTCAATTCCATGTTTGTTTGGACAACATACTGCTATTCCAAGGCAATGTCATGATGTGATAACATAGGAGGCATCTTCCTTTATTGTTCTTGTTACCATTGAGGTTGATGAGCATCACCCCTTGACGATTGCTGCAGTTTGATGTCCCCATTATGCGTACTCTGTTTGATGGTTTGACTGCCTTTGGTTGCTTTGATAGTTAGAATGAAATAACTGCAGTGGTTTTGTTAAATATTGCTTTCTGTTGATTCTGCCAAATCTCATATTGGTTTAAGGTATAGGATTTAGAAAAGAATCTGGCTGTCTTCTGCCATCATTTTGGGACCCTTCCTTCTCATCATTTCTTGCTGTGTCTTCTTTCCTGGAACTTCAGCTTCTCGGGCATTTGGGGTAGGATATGTTATTCAGTGAACATTATTTGGAAGGATTACCAGTAATCTTGTTATGTGATATGGCCTAGTCTGAATAGATAATTTCGGAAGTGATATTTCTGTGGTCAGTTATTAGCTTCTCCATCTGGTATTGAGAGAAATATTCTGAGCTTATCTTTCCAAGCAGTGTACTACAAAGCTGTTACTGACAGTTTGCTATTGTTAGTCACTACTCTCTATGGAAGTTGTTTCACTTTCCTTGCAGGTGTACATCCTTTGTCCCTCGCTGTTGCTGGGCTTTCCCTGTCCTCACGCCATTGAGGTGAGGCATGGGATAACATTCTTCAAAATACACCAGGCTAGGTCTCCGCACTAATGGGAAGTGTGAGTCAGTAAATTCCTTACTTTGGTCTCCTGTTTGTCGCCAGTGCCATATTGTGCGGTCGTATAAACTCTCACACTCAGACCATAGCCTCCCATCCATCTTCCACATCTGTTGTCAGCTTTTCTTCCTTCCCCAGACGATTGTAGTGACGTGCTGCTGTGTGTGTTCTCCGTTTCACCTGGTTACCTTGACTTTTTGTTTAGTACTACTACTTACAAGTTTCTTTGTCTAAATTTAGAATGAGTTTTACATTGAATATTTGCATGAATAATACAATGAATATTTAAAGAGATTTTTCAGTTATTTACAGAAAAATTATCATATATACCTTAAGTTACTTTATTTTGTAACGGTTCCTTTACTTCTTCAATGGGCATGGATTGATGACATGTAGGTTAGTTAATTAGTGCATCATGCAATTAATTTCCTTTTATTCCTTTCTGACCTACCTTAACGATTTTAAAGAATTGTATTATTGTACGTATATTTGAATATTTACATGTTTGTTGCTTGCCCTATCTGCCTTCTGAGATCTACTGCTACCTGAAACATATCTACATTCTTTTGATGTATCATCTGTGTTACATTTACATTTTAATTTTCATGGCTAATTGCCATGGGTCCCTTATAAATGGGATAAAATTTATGACAAACCTGTTTTCCTTTATTAGATAATAATTGAGTTTTAACAAGAATCAACTGCCCCACACTCAATACCTGTGTGGATGCCTCGCTGTCTTGTCTGAGCTTCCTTTTGTCAGCTGCTTGTTCGATGTTTTCGAATGCTAATTTTATTATCAGCTGGTGTGATGATCTTCTGGATGGAGGAGACTGTACTGCTTCTCTTACCCTATCCACAGGTCTTTTATTTTTGAGCACTGTGACTGGTGGTAAGTGTTTAGTACTGTGTGGCATTTCGTTAATAATAGTCTTTAAATGATGTAAATTGGCATCCCATGTGGTATGTCATGAACTACAGTACACATGACACCATGTCCCAATATACTTCATCGTTCTTTCTGCACAGTTGGCGTTAGGTTTGTACCTGGATATGAAGATGGGTTTTCCTTTATGTCTTTTTAAAGTTGCCAAGCAAGCCTTAGATCTACACAACTGGCCATTAAAATTGCTACACAAAGAAGAAATGCAGATGATAAACGGGTATTCATTGGACAAATATATTATACTAGAACTGACATGTGATTACATTTTAACGCAATTTTGGCGCATAGATCCTGAGAAATCAGTACCCAGAACAACCACCTCTGGCCATAATAACGGCTTTGATGCGCGTGGGTATTGAGTCAAACAGAGCTTGGACAGCATGTACAGGTACAGCTGCCCATGCAGCTTCAACACAATAACACAGTTTATCAAGAGCAGTGACTGGCGTATTGTGACGAGACAGTTGTTCGGTCACCATTGACCAGACGTTCTCAATTGGTGAGAGATCTGGAGAATGTGCTGGCCAGGGCAGGAGTCGAGCATTTTCTGTATCCAGAAAGGCCCGTACAGGACCTGCAACATGCGACCGTGCATTATCCTGCTGAAATGTAGGGTTTCACAGGGATCTAATAAAGGGTAGAGCCGCGGGTCGTAACACAACTGAAACGTAACGTCCACTGTTACTGCCGTCAATGCGAACAGGAGGTGACCGAGACGTGTAACCAATGGCACCCCAAACCATCACGCCGGGTGATACGCCAGTATGGTGATGACGAATACACGCTTGCAATGTGCGTTCACCGAGATCTCGCCAAACACGGATGCAACCATCATGATGCTGTAAAAAGAACCTGGAGTCATCCGAAAAAATTACGTGTTGCCATTCGTGCACTCAGGTTCGTCGCTGAGTACACCACCACAGGCGCACCTGTCTGTGATGCAAGGGTAACCGCAGCCATGGTCTCCGAGCTTATAGTCCATGCTGCCGCAAACATCGACGTCGAAATGTTCGTGCATATGGTTGTTGTCTTGCAAACGTCCCCATCTGTAGACTCAGGGATCGAGGCTTGGCTGCACGATCCGTTACAACCATGCGGATAAGATGCCTGTCATCTCGACTGCTAGTGATACGAGGCCGTTGGGATCCAGCACGGCGTTCCGTATTACCCTCCTGAACACACCGATTCCGTATTCTGCTAACAGTCATTGGATCTTGACCAACGCGAGCAGCAGTGTCGCGATACGATAAACCGCAATCGCGATAGGCTACAATCCGAACTTTATCAAAGTCGGAAACGTGATGGTACGCATTTCTCCTACTTACACGAGGCCTCACAACAACGTTTCACCAGGTAACGCCGGTCAACTGCTGTTTGTGTATGAGAAATCAGTTGGAAACTTTCCTCATGTCAGCACGTTGTAGGTGTCGCCAGCGGCGCCAACCTTGTGTGAATGCTCTGAAAAGCTAGTCATTTGCATATCACAGCATCTTCTCCCTGTAGATTAAATTTCGCGTCTGTAGCACGTCATCTTCGTGGTGTAGCACTTTTAACGGCCAGTAGTGTATATTGGGGCCCATTATCTGAAGTCAAGCTTTATACATGCCCTACTTGCTTGAGGAAATCACATCGTAATGTGTTACTGATCGTAACACCAGTTGCACATTTCGAAGAGGTAAAAGTGACACACTTTGATATTAACTCTAAAACTACAAAAATAAACGTGTTTTTATTCCTTATCCTTGGTAACGGTCCCATCAAATGCTAGATGTTTTAGTTTTTTCTGTATTATTGGTGATAATGGCGATCTAGTCTGAAAAGTTACGTGTTTGACTCGTTGGTAGTCCTTACAATTTTTGAGTTCTTGCTTAATATGTCTTTCCATGTTGGGGAAATGTGTGGCCTCTTTAAGTTTCATAAAACATTTATTTGCCCCAAAGTGCCCATTACTTAAGTGAATGAACCTTATATATTTGTTCACGAGTTTATCAGGAAGACATGCTGTCCTTAAACTTGTTCAGGGTCTCGTCTGAGGAACATTACATCATTCTTCAGCAAATAATGCTGACGAATGTCAACCGAGTTCTTGTATTTCCTCTTATGTATGACCCTTAAGACCTCTGGATCTTTGTTCTGTTCGTCTGAAAAGCTGTTGTTACGTAATTTTCAAAAGGAACTCCTCTTATATAATATAAACCAATTTGGTCTTCATCTACACCAAACTTCACGTTACTTGGGGTTGTGCCACGTGTACGCCGTGAAAAATTCTTCTAAGGTGTTTAATGGTCCTGGGGTATGTTTTACACAGAAAACATACTCTTGCCAGATTAAAATCCACCTCGTTAGCCTACCATGTGACAATTTCGCTGTGAGTAAAAACTCAAGAGCTTTATGATCTGTGTATACAATAGTTTCCCTCCTAAATTAGAAAATATCTAAACTTTCGGAAACCCCAGACTACCGTTAAAGCTTCCAGGTCTATAATGGAATAATTCCTTTCACTTTTTGGTAACACATGACTCCCAAATGAAGTGATTTTATGCATTATCCGTCCATTTTGTTCGTAGTGTTCAAATAAAACCACGCCTAACCCAGTCTTGGCGCGGTCCGTTGTCATACAAAAGTCTTGCGTGAGATCTGGGTGTAACAGTACCGGTGCTTCCGCTAACGTCTTTTTCAACTTCTGAAATTCTTGTTCTGCAGTATCATCCCATATCCATGGAGTGTTTTTACCAGTTAAACTGCATAATTGGGGTGTGGCTATGGTGTCTATACAGACGAACCTTGTAAAAGTGTTACTATTCCCAGAAAGCCTCTGAGCGTCTTCCTATTAATGGTGTTACGAAATCTCTTATTGCCTCTAGTTTTTCTGGGTTCAGTTTTATTGCCTGTGCAGATATGACTTGTCCTAGGAAGTCCTTGCGTTGTGTTTCAAATTTGATACCAAACTGGCATTTGGTGAAAACAATTTTGTTCAACAGGTGAAGACAGTAAGTAATAAATTTGTAGAAAATGAATCATTAAGTAACAACAAAACCATCACACTAGAAAGTAGTGTTTATGTGCTGTGCCGAAAACTTGAATAATTATCCAGTGTTGTAGTTAATAAAATCTTGTTAACAGTATTGGTATCATGTTTTGCAACATTCCAGTGCATAGCTTTTCAGGTCAATGTAGTTTACATTCTGCAAATTTTCTGCAGCATTACAGAGATAATTTTGCGTTTAATATGACTGATATTATGAAAATCAAGTTTGTTAAGAGGTTTGTAGAAGGTGGAGCATTAAGCTGGGCTAGTCAGTGTACTAAATAGTGACACAACCTGTGCAGTTTTTGAGAATGGATTTTGAAATGGATTTTGGTCAGGGACTGAATAAGCTAGAAGAAAAAGTGAATTTCTCAGTGGATCGAATTACAGGTAAGGTTGTGTTAGCATGAAGCAGTTTTGCAAAGACCAACTTAAAAAATTAGCTCATTTGAGCAAACCTTTCAATGAACTCACCCAGACTGATGCTTTGAAAAGGAGGTTAGCAGCTGAGGTACAATGGGACCTAGTCTATTGACCAGATGGCACGATAGACCAGTTTTAAAATATATAAATAAGTTAGATAGAGTTTCGGAAGGAATGAGCAAATGTAACCCCAACATTTTGAAGATTGACACAGTACTAAACACAAGAGGAAGGAACATACTAACCAAACTGGTAACAACTGTCATCTGATGGAAAATTATATGGTAAATGGTAAAATAATAAATGGTCATAAAACTGGATATTGTGTGACAAATGTACTAGGTGTTTTGGGATCTTAAGAAATGAGCTATCGCCAAGTTGAAGGCTCATAACCCAAAAATCCACTACCATACAGCTGGGACCTAGTGTCTCATCTAAGTATGACCTGTTTATTCCATCCACCGCCACCAACCTGCCTCCATCGGTGCGCTCTCGTCTTGTTCTTGATAATGTTGTGTTCCACGCGGTGCTGAGTTGGAAGCCACTATCTAGAGATAGGCCAACTCGTTCATTTGTGCTTGGTGTATGGTTCTTATGAAAAACTGAAAACTAGTAGTGTAGATCACTGAAGGATGGAGGGCACCAAGAGGGAGCACTTGCCTCCCCCCTGGAATATAGAGTTTTTATTCATTACAGAATTCTTACATACTTTTAGAAGTAATTTCTGTGATTCTGCAGAGCCTATCATTTAGCCAACTGTAGCCTTGGCGAACTACCCATCTCTACCACTATCCCAACTGACCAGGTTATCACTGACCCATACTCCACTACCTCTTTAATAATAGAGTCCCAGCTCTACACAGTTTCTTGGTTTCTTCAAATCGAAAAGTGTGTTCTTCACTGAGGTTGTGCTCCGCTACTGGGGATTTTTCTTTTTGTCTGAGGCGAAATCTTCTCACCTGTTCAGAGATTAGTTGTGGTATGCAACGCTTTATCTGTCCAATATATTGTTTCCCACATTCGCAGTAAATACTGTAGACACGTGCTGTTCTTAGACCCAAATTGTCCTTCATTGAGCCCAGCGTATTTCTGATTTTTGCTGGAGGATGGAAGATGGTTTTTATCTTGTTCATCTCCAGTATCCTGGCAATCTTGGCCTTGGGCGGCCCTGCGTACGGGAGGAATGCCAGACCTTTGTTGTTCTCTTCTTCCTGAAGGTCCTCCTTCTTCTTCTTCTTGCTCATCTTGAGAGCACATGTAATCTGGGTTTCGGTGTATCCATTCTTCCAGATGGTTTTCTTTAGGTGCTAAATCTCAGTAGATAAACTGTCCTTGTCGTGTATGTCATGAGCTCTGTGGACAAAGGTAGTGAGCACGGATTTCTATTGTGCTGGGTGATGGCAGCTGTTTGCGTTTAGGTACTAGTCCATATGTGTTTTCTTTTGGCAGACTGAGTGTCCCAGTGTGCCGTCCGTTTCCTTCTTTGTTCGGATACCAAGGAAGGGTAGGCACCCATTTAATTCTAATTACATTGTGATCTTGATGTTCTCGTGTATGCTGTTCAGATGGTTGAGAAATTCCGTTAGTGTCCTCGCCGTGCTGATATGTATTGTCTAATGAAATGACTGAAAATATGTCTGCTCAGCAACAGAAAGTCCACCAGTGTTCATATTATTTAACAAAAGGAAGGTGAGCATCATTTAGACTACGAGTCTACAACTTTCAACACTGAAAGACAATTAGAAGATGAATTTTATGACAACTGTTTATAGAAATTCTACTGTTGCTACTCTCTCTGCAGTGTGTCACTATCTCAGCATACTAAATGGTGTGAAATTATGACCAGCTGCCTAAATTATTAACTTACTTCAAAATTAATAGATCAGCTTCGGACTGCAAGAGGGTGGTGAAAGACAGAATGTGCACGTAAGCAGGACTAAAAATATTTCTGTGGTTTCAGACTGTGCTCTTGTTCAGAGCTAACTAAAATAAAGCAAACAAACACATTCTAGGTTACACTGTACGGGCGCTGGAGAAAGTGCCCATTTATTTAGATTAGATAATGCAGTTGTGTGTGTGTGTGTGTGTGCGTGTGTGTGTGTATGTATGTATGAGTATCAATCACTCCACAGACCACTATAAGTTGCATAGTTCTTTATATGCTGAACAGTGATATGACCACATACACTTTTTCATATCTTATCTTGAACTTTTGGTTCGTGTAAAGTATTTATATTAACGATTTGTTTTGTAAAAATAATTCAATTGGACACAAACAAAATCCACTTACCAAGCGACAGCAGAACATACACGTAACAGAAGGATGCCATTAGGCAAGCTTTAAGACAGTGCCTCCTTCTTCAGACAGAATGGTTCGAGGGGAAGGAAAAAGGATGAAAAAAGAAAGACTGGAGAGATCTAGCAAAAGGGACAGATTTTGGGAAAGCTATTCAGAACTGTGGGTCAGGGGAGATTTAGCACCTAGGATGAGAAAGAAAGACTGATTGTTGGGGACTGCATCAGATGAGGGTTGAAACCTGAGAACTTAAAGATGGAAGACTTGGTAATTTACAAGACAGAGTTTACTGCTTCAACATCTTGCCTGAGTTAATATGAGTGAAAAGCTAAGTGCCTTGTATGTAAATGAGTTGGGAGGGGCAGTGAAAAAAATAATTGTAAGACAATGAAAGACAAAGAAAGCAGAGTGTAGAAAACAGTAGTTACTTTGAAGAAGTGCTGCAATGAAAGAAATTCCATTAAGGCCAGGTGGGTGGTGTGAATGAAGGACACCATCCAGTGCTAGTTCCAACATCCAGAGCCTTGAGAAACTGACATCTGTGGGAAGAATCCAAATGGCGCCTGTCACGAAACAGGAGTCCATGCCATGACTGTCATGTTGTAGAGCATGATCGGCAACACAGTGTTGCATGTTGCCAGTATACATCCTCTGCCTGTGCTTATTCACACCAGCTGAGAAGTTGATAGTAGATGTTCCACGTTTTGTATGTTACCTTCATATCACATTAATGGTTCTGGTATTTTAATTCCTACTCTTCATATATTTAATGTTTTCTGCATTGAACAAGTCGTATATTTGAGTTCACGTGACGAAACAGTGATGTTTACGTGATGTCACGGATCTCGTGTTGTAATTGACTGATAAGAGCAACCTGAGCAACCACCATAGAAGTTTATAGAACATGTTTGTCGTATTTTCACTTGTACATTACAAAAATATGCCTTTTGATTGATGTGGCATGCACAACCACTCAGCTGCATTGTACCTTACTCTGTCAAAATTTCATTTTTACCCTAGCCAGGAATTACACTGTTTTTGTTCTAGATTCATGCTTACATCATATCTGGGTGCACAATGCTCCTTGCCTTTCATTGTAACCAAACGTTCCAAAGTTTTTGCTGACAAATTGAACACTCAATTTTTCTTCTATTGTTTGTCAACTTTTGGCAAGCTGCTGGTATTTGAAAGAAAGTAAGTTTCATTATACTCACAAGAAGCAAATGGCTAATAATCCACACTGTCCACATTCAGCATGCGAGGAAACCACAGTAATAGGACTTACTTCATGCCCTTTTTCCTGTAATCAATCAGAAATCCTTCTTAGGTGGCGATACTTACATTATCGTATTGTAGTGCACTCTGTGAGACATTTTCAAACTTATTTCAGTGGTGGGTAGAATTTCCAATAGAAGAAACTAAAAATCTTTCTAAAACACTACCGAAACATTAACATTAAACATTGACTAAAGACATACCAAACGATAAGAGAGATATACAGAGGCAGGTGATAGACTTCTGTTTATTGGTAGAACGTTGGAGAAGTGTAATCAATCCAGAAAAGAGATAGCTTACAAATCACTCTTGTTAATGTATACAGAAAAAGGGAAGCACATATGGTCACAGGTTTGTTAAATCAATGGAAGAGTGTCACAAAGATACCAAAGGAACTGAACTGGAAGACACTTGAAGATAGATGTGAACTCTAAAGAAAGTCCATTAAGAAAGATTCAAGAACTGGTTTTAAATTACTGGTCTAGGAGTATACTATGTATTGCTCACATAGGGATCATGAGGATATGATTAGAATAATTATAGCGTGTACAAAGGCATTCAAACAATTGTTGTTCTAATGCTCCATACATAAATGGAACAGGGATAAACTCTAAAAACTGGTACAATGAAATCTACCCTCTTGCATGCATGTCATGGTGGTTTGCAGACTATAGATGTAGATTTAGGTTTCACTACAGTAAGCAGGTTCACCTGTATGAGTTAGAGTTGTGACACAAAGATGAAGAAGCTTGCACATGATAGACTAGCATGGAGAGATGCATCAAACCCATTTTCACACTAGAGTCCACAACATATAGGCAGTGTACTACTTGTGTGAAGTTTGAAAGTAATGGGTTCAGTTTATGGTGAGTTGAAACCTCAAGACACCAAGGTGTGCTCTCATAGAAGAGATGATTTTGCACTGCCTCGAAAGATCTGTATCCTTGCTCATGCCCTGACGTTCTGATGTTTTCAACTTGGTGCCAATGATGAAGGAGTCAGAAATCACCAACAAGGGATTCATCTTAGAGCACTTTTATTCACTTGAGACAATAACACACTGAACAAGCTTGTGAAAGCCCACAGACAGGAGTAAAGCAAGAATATTTGTCAAAGAGCAGCAGCAGCTCATAATTAAAAGCTCTGAGAGAGAGCCACCCTAAAATGTACATTAAAATAAATTTGCCATTGATGTAATGCAGAATATAAATTTTAAGAACGCATCTCGCATATTTCTAATATGGATTTAAATAATGCCGGTACATATTTCTACAACTGTTGATTTATGTCTCATGATGTTTATAAAACTTGTAGAAGCTAGTGTTAAGGCTGTACCTTGAAACCTCCTTTAGCTCTATGTGGCAGAGGTTCAGGGTGTGGTTTCCTTGGAGTACAGGATTATGGGTGTTTCAGCCTAAGGGTGTCCTACCAACCTACACATAATTTTTGTGGTCCACTGCATACATGGAAATTTACGCAATATAACTGGTAAAACTTCACGTTGAGGAGGTCATTTTGCTCGAGATACCTCACTATGTTTGAGTTCAGAATATGTTCTAAGATACTACAACATATTGATGTCAAACATATTGGATGGTAGTTTTGTACTACCCTTCTCGTACACAGGTGTTACCTTTTGTCCAATAATTGATCACAGTATTTTGTTTGAGGTATCTATGGCAGATTATAATTAGAAGAGGGTCTAACTGAGCATCAAGTTCAGTATAGAATCTAATAGGAATTTCATCAGAGGCTGGAGCTTTGTTCAATTTTAAGATTTCAGCTGTTTCTCAATACTAATACTTATTTCAGTCATCTTTCAACTCGCATTCGGGAGGACAACGGTTCACTCCCATCTCCGGCCATCTTGATTCAGGTTTTCCATGATTTCCCTAAATCGTTTCAGGCGAATGCCGAGATGATTCCTCTGAAAGGGCACGGACGATTTCCTTCCCAATCCTTCCCTAAACCAAGCTTGTGCTCTGTCTCTAATGACCTCATTGTCGACAGGACGTTAAACACTAACCACCACCACCACCATCTTTCAAGTGGTGTGAGGATTAAATTGTGGCAATTCTCCTTGGATTTCTTTTGTAAAGGCACATTTGAAAATTGAGGTGCTGGTGAAATTTCAACCAAGTAACATAAAAATCACAGGGGACTGAACATTTATTTCATCACATTTCTTTGCATGTTGGATTCAGTGGATAAATCCAATTTACTGAACAAAATTTTTTCATGTTATTTGACATTTGAGTTTTGAAAAATAAATCGATATTTCTTCAAATCGATATGTGGGGACTGTTGGCTATCATGTATTCACAAAAACGTTATGAGCCAAAAATTTCCAAAATTGATGGAGGATGGGATTTTTTCATTTTATCCAATCCAAATATTTTTTAAAGAAGTTGATGTATAGCGAATTACTTAACAGTATTTAATGGTGGGTAAAAAGTTATAACAATTCTGTATTTATAGTACATGACAAGGATTTAGGATACAATAAAATTACTATAGCATTATGCAATCTTTGGCCCAGCATGAAGGAAAAATAAATAAATCACGATTTGATACTTTGGAAAATTGTGTTCTTCATTTTCAGTTTACATATTACATCACACAGTTCCATCTCCACTGCAACTCCATGTGTGGTCATCAGCCATGGGTATAGCTCACACATGGAAGAAAAGTGAGTCTTTCCTGGTGGGCAGGTGTTACATCATCAATGGTCACCTAGCTTCTGCATTGTGATATACTTGAGAGCCTGTAGAATGCAATGTGATACCTCGATAGGGTGTGTAGGTATTGTTGAATGAATAAAGTTATGTAAACTAACTGGACTGTAAACTAACTGCTAGCCCTGAGAACCTCACACTCCACTGCCACCTATCCTGAAACAGAAAGCTTTATAATGAGTCCACCATGAGCTTAAATCTACGTGTCTGGAAATTGCAAAAAAAATGGGAATTATAGTTACACCTTTTTTATATAAATTGATTTCAGATGTACATGTAGACTAGTGAAATAAGCATAGATGTTTATAGCTGTTTGTACAGATTATGCACTATATGGGCTTACTCATATGTAATTAATGTGTCAATTAAATTTCAGCACTGTATCTATTCTTTACTGATAGAAAACTACTTCAACTTTCATGATAAATCAAAATGGTCACAATAATAAGTGCTACTTCTCCATCAATTTGAAACATTTTTTGCTCATACTTGTTCTGTAAATACATTCTGTGACAACCAACAACCTCACAAAGGGTTTGCAAAAACAGATTTTTTTCAAACCCATAGAAGAATATGAAGATTTCATATTTCGAATTAATAAATTTTTGTAACTTTTTCAAGGTATATTAAACAACAGTTATGTCTATGGTTTGTCCATCAAAGTGAACTGTATTATTTTATGATGTACTATTTACAGTTACTAAAGTTGAATAAAAGACACTAGTCAACCACATTTACAAGTTTCCTTTGATGGAACAGTTATTCATTTTTCTCAGGATACAAGAATTATCACTCATTTGATATTATCTACTAATTTATATTAGTAAAAATTATGTGAAAAAATTATAGATTGGGAACCAAAAATAATAATCCCAGAAAAGAAATTTAAAAAAACCATGGTAAACTTTTACCAAATTTTATTGATTGTGTGCAATTCTAGGATCAAGTGGTTGTGGAAAAACAACATTGAGGATTGATAATTAAATTTCAGCACCTGAATGGCTAAACTGGAAAAAAAATATAACTTCATGTTTATTCTAATAGTTAATATCAACCAAACATCAAGAATTTATAGAAATATCTGAGAAAAATTAAGGACAAATTTAATTAAAAATTATTTGTTGTATTGAAAATAGTGATGAAATCATTCCATTACATGAATGTGAAGACAATTTAATTGTAGCTTTTGATGATTTCATTATTGAAAATCAAGAAATAATTTAGAGAATATTTTACTAGAGGATACATAAAGTAGTAGTTTCTTTCTATTTAAGTGAAACTTATTCAAAAAAACCAAAACAATTAGATGGGGATAATTTTAATTTCTTAAATACATTGTGACAAGATGATAAATATTTAAAACATATTTAACATGTATTTGTAAGTGATCATTTAGATGAATTTAAAGAAATATGCAGGAAATGTTGGCATAAGGATTTTATTGCGATATATATGACAAGAAAAATTACTGAACATTAATATAGAGAAAAGGTTAAGAGTTTATGAAATCTTGAATGTAAACATTCAACATAGACGTTAAACATAAATGCTGATTGTAGGTCATAAACATAGACATTACATGTAAAATTAAAAAAGTCAGTAACGTATTTTTGATTCATAGTAAATGCCTACAAAATATGAACCAGAAATTGTAACAGAAGGTAACTGAAAGAGAAAACTGAAGGAACGGTTAAAGAAATAATATAACAAAGAACAGATAATGAAAAATATAAAACGGAACATGAGTCAGTTATCGATAAAGTTAACCAAGGAACAAAAGATTAGGGGAATAAGCTCGAAAAGCAACTGAAGAAAATAGAGAAGTTGCAAAACATTTGGTTCCTTACAGACCTTTCAGATGACATCATTTAGAAGAATTTATTGATATTGTGTCAATTGATTAAAGTGATACTGATAAAATAGATTGTATTTTAAATGAATCAGAAAACAATTATGGAAAAGAAAGAAAAATAAGTGAAAAACATGTTAAAATGTTAAAGTAAGTGCTAGAATGTTAAAATTTGTTAATCATTGTAAAGATAATTTTTTTGGATTCAGAGAATTTAAATATGGTGGAATTAGGAGGACAATTGAATGGTGAAAAATTAAAAATTTGTGAAAAAGAATAAGAAGGAACAGATAGATTAGTTATCTCTCAATTGGAAAACATATAACTATGTCTTTTCTGGAACAGAATATGATTCTCTTGATTCACAAAGTAGTGCAAGATTATCATTCGACTCAAATGCTGTATATAATTTAAGCAATTAAAATACTATAAAATTAAGTGTAGTAAATAAATGTAATAATTTGGCAAAAACAATGGTTGAAGAATATTCTCCTACTCTTGCAGAAAGAAATCTTTGTTACTTATTTGAAACAGCTGAAATACGTTTCATAACAATATAGTCAGCAAAACGAATCGAATATGTCTTGATGGATAATGTTAATGAATTATTTGATAGGTTAACAGTAATTTAGAGTGAAGAACTAGCTGGAAATGAATAGCATCACAATGAAAAAGTTGGAATAGCACAAGTTACAAGAAACAATTTTATTGATTTTATTATTAATGGTCCAAAAGGAAATCTTTATTTAACCAGAGTATGAAAAAATTTTAGGTGCTTCATTTTGGAAGATTAGAAATTGTGGAAAAGTTTCAGATAATACTCTAATTATCAAATTACTACTTCAAATGCGTTTTCATAGTTACCTAGTATAGAGACAAAATTAGAATAAAGATTATCCTGAAAAGATAAAGGAAATAATCCAATAAACAAAGAATGTATAAAATATGATATTTTAAATAGAGGTAATAAAGAATCAGGAAACGATGTGAAGCAGATAAATAACTTCAATAGCTTGCAAAAGAAAGAATGTATTGTTAAGATTTTTCATTAGAAGAAAAAATTGTTGCGATTGCGTTTAGCTGTTCAATGTATGGAAAAATAAAGTTAACAATGGGTATACATGTTGTTAAAAATCGAATGAATTATAAAAATTCTTTATCTTTTGTAGACTGCAAAAGTGAATAATTTTCCAGTTGATATTCTTTGGGACCAATGGTAAATTAAAACATAAGCAATTTAAAATTAAACTGAATAATGAACAACTAAATATTATTACCGAATTTAAACTGGAGTTCAAAAAATAGAAAGAGGAAAAAAGTGGTTGAATTTTACTTATTTCATTAGATATTGCTGTTGTGATGTTGAAAAATTACTTAAAGAAATAATAATTAAAAATTTACATGGTGTTTTATTACTGACGATTTTCCTAAAGAACCAAAAAATGTAGAATATGGTTTAGTAATTTTAGATAGTCCAGATCACAATGGTACTCACTGGATTTGTTATTAAGAAAATAAAGCTATAATATTAATTTCTTATTCATATTGAGGAAACATACCAAAAACAAACTACTAAGCTATGTGTAAAAAATAATCTCTACTATAATATCAGAAGAAAACACAAATCTGGAATTTAGTGTTTAGTCGTTTGTGTTTATTTTTTCGGAAATTATTATGTATGAACTCTAATTTTTGACGATATTTCACATTTAAAAAACGTATTTTTGAAATAAACTTAATAAAATTACTCAATCGTCAGAACAAAACTTAACAATGCTATATTTTCAAAAATCAAATATATTCAGTCATCAGTAGAGTGAATCTTAAGAGGTTGTCAATCATTAGAAGTAAAAATAAAAAATTATTATTTGTCACTAGACTCAAACATAATTACCACAATTAAACAAAAGAATTAAACAACATTTTTAAGGTACTACTGGGTACATAGGTTTTAAAGGTAGATTAACTGCAAAAGTAAATGAACCAATAGATGCAAAATATGTGGTGAACAAACATTATTTATAGAATCAGTTATAAAACATTGTTGCAAGACCGGAATATACAAGTATTTTAAGACATTTAAATATTTATATAGAGATAAACAAGAGCTGAGTAAATACATGAGAAAAAAGATATTTAAGGATGTTAATTGAGAAATAGATTTAAGTGAATGCTCAAATAATAAGAAACTTATTTATGAATGTATATATACACAAAATACTGACACTAATTTTATGATTGGAGGCAATTAAAAAATGCACAGTTTTAATGACATTGTTTATATTCGTAAAATGTTGATGTTGATGTTGATGGTAAAAACCAAAACCAAGGTTCAACATTTAATAATATTGACATTTCCATTAGTGGTTTTAACAAACTTAAGAAAATAAATCCTGAAAGTTAATCAACAAAAATAGTTCACAAATAAAATTTTATAACTGTTACATTAAAATATTCTGCTGAACCAATTATAGCTGATCAAAAGATAATTACATTTGGTGAAATAATTATATTATTTTTTATTCTATATGAATGGTGAATGATAATCACATTTACTATCTGAATTGCCAAGTGTTTACTGAAACACACATCTTCACAAAATTAACAACTACAATGGAAAACAAAGAACTGAGGTGATGTGTTCTATTCGTAAAACTAAAGAGAGTAAATTCTTTAAAACAAATTTGTTGGTTATCGTCTGAATGTCCGTGACCAAATTATTTATGAATTACATAAAGCAATTAGAAAAGTTTTTGAAAGATAAATGTAATGTTAATTGGAATAAATCATTTATGCCAATATAATTTGGTCTAAATGCATTCTGGTAATCTGTCAGAAGTTTCAAAAACAAATGAACGTTATAAATGTTTATTAACTATTACAGATGTATTTTCAGTGTTTGCATTTAAAGATAAACATATAGTTGACATTTCGACATAATATTCATCCCTAGAGAACAAAAAGGTTTACAATTAGGTAATTTTAAAGCATTTTAAAACAAAGATTAGTAATAGTTGATGAAAACAATGAACATTAATCATAATCCTACTAATAAACATTTGTTGAACGATTTAATGAAATATTGAAAAAATGTGGAATAAATTTGCTCTTCAAGGAAATTATAAATGGCTTGATGTAGCTTCTAAATTAATCGATGAATATACTAACACAAAATATGCAACTATAAACCAGGCACTGAGAGACATGACTAAAGAATATGAAAAGATCTTATTGAAAACTATTTATGTAACACACTTACCAGATACTGAACCTAAATATAGAATTGGCAATAAGATAATAAGAAGTAAATTGAAAATAATATCTGAAAAACGATTTACAGCAAATTGATCAACAGAAATTTGTGAAATTCATGTGATTCATTCGATTTCAACTCGGTGTAAATTGAATGCTCTTAATGATGAACAAAAAGGAAATTCTTATGAGCAAGAAATAATGAATATAGATTTCCCAGATGTTAACCTATTTGAAAAATATAAATGTGAAAGTTAATATAACATATGTTAAATGGTTAGGTTTTGATAATTTTCGCAGTAGTTGGGTAATGTAGGTAATGCAACTTTTTTAAAATGTTAAATAACAATTTCACACACACAAGGACATAGTTAAGGTAATTTTAAACATGTTTGGTATTAAAAATGACTTGGATATTCTTATGATTTTATGAAAGTGTTGGTTATTTTTCTTATTAAATAAACGTTAATAAACGATTTAATATCAAAATAATTTCATGTTTTATTCTTAGTAGCAGGAATTGTGCATTATTAATCAATTTTATTTATTAGATTTACATAACAATTTTTATGATTTGTGTTAAAATGTAAATATGAAAAAAGTGCTTGGAAATTTATTTTTAAAGTTAAAGAAACGTTTCCTGGTTAACTTACATCTTCACATAATTGTTCTTATGAATACTCAAACAAAATATTGCAATAATTTCGGTGGTAAATATTTCTTAAAATACATAATTAATTCTGATAAATTCCTCACAGGTTGAATATCTATTTCTGATAATATACATTAGCGTTTGTACATTTTTAAATTGTGTTCATATTACATAATAAATTTAATAAAATTGTTAAATTTTCATCAGTTATTTTACAGCAAAATGTAGTAATAATGAACCTATTTAATCATTTATTTCGTTTATTATCCCCACTACATCATGAAATATTTGTTTCATATCTTCAGTACTTTCACATTTGAATTTATTTAAATATCTAAGTAAGTTATATTAAATTAATATTTTATATCCAAAATGAGTTCTGACAGATAGTAGACTTCTTCTAGACCCACTCTTGACAAATTTCTGCAAAAGGCATTTTAGATTTCATAACTAAAGAATATAAACCAGGTTCATTAACAATTATTGTGTATGTACGAATAGTTTTAAATAGCATGATTTCAGTGCTATAGAAATTTTCATTAGTTGTACAAAATACTAGTTGTACATGACATGTTTACTATGAGTTGTTTGTTATTGAATATAAGTTTATTATTTCTTAGATCCACATTTATAAATAAAATAAATTATATTTTGATTTTTTTTAGCTCTGGTAAATTTTTCTTATAGTGCAAAAATAAAATGATTTGTCCATTCTGCAGTCAAGAAAAATTAATTCATAAATAAATTGAAATTAAAAAATAGAATAGTCTTCCAAAGTAAGGTTTTAATTATTGTAAAAGAACCAATGAAACGAACTTTTTCATAATTGGCATATTAAAACACTTATTGGTGAAATAATGAAAAGCAAATTAAAAAAATATTCTGAATATATTCACAACAGTGGTCACTGGGAAGATGAGAAAGTAGCTAAAAAATAACGAAACATAAATAGAGAAATAAATGTTGATCTTTTTCTGGAAAACCTGTTGGTAAATTGTATTTGAGTGGACATAAAGACCTACAATATCCCAAAAAAACAGTAAGAAACTGATTTCTTATTTAATTTTATTTAATCTTCTGTATATCTGTTTAAATCTCATGAGAAATCATTAACTTTTATTTTATTCTTTTTTAATTTATAATGACCATATATTAATATATTAATTCAATTTTGAAAAGCAACATGTTTATTAACACCAGACCATAAACTAATTTTGTTATATTCAACTGTAAATAATTCATGAGTAAATGATATAATACATTGATTTTTCTAGATTGTTTTGTTTTGTCAGCTAAACATTTTTTTATAATAACTGCAGGAATTTTCATTTTTCACAATAGATTTCGAAAATAAAGTTCATTTTTTTTCCTTCTTTATCACCAATCTCGTATGCATACATTTTCGATCTTAAGCTAACATGTAGTAACATAATATTTGAATCATTTTCATTTTTCATTTTTCATTTTTGCCAAGTCCATAAATATTAACATTCATGATAGTCACTTGTATGAAAATAGGCAATCATTGATTTCAAATCTTAATAGAAATCTTCAGTTCTTACACTGTAAATGAAAAAATCAGTATCCATATAACGTTAAACTATATTTTCTTCATACTTTCCTTGCATAACATGTAATGAAAGCCACACACTTTTATTTTCAAAGTGTCTGGAATACCCATTCCAATATAAATTTATTTATTGAACATAATTTTTATTCTCTTCAAATGAACTGCAGTTAAATTTTCTGAAAATACAGTAAAATGTTCAAAATTTGGTTTTGAAATATAATTCCTATTGTTTTTAATCTTCTAATATTTTCCATCGTTTTGCCAAGCACTGAATTATTCATTTTGAAAATCGTTTCCTGCGTTTTTTCTCATTTCTGTACTAAAATCAATACTTTTTTCAATTAATATGTTTGCTCAGATGGTATAGTTCTATGAACTTTCTTTACTTTTAATCAAGGTTTAAAGACTGTTTAAGGTATCTATACTAAAAATATATTTTGATTTGTTATTTAAAGTGGTTATTTATTTGTTTCATCCTTCTGATGCTGAAGGTAACTCTGATGGTGAAACGTGTAACTTTCTGGATATTCTATAACAACTTTTAAATGTGTCCATATTTATAATCATATGGCATTTTAAGTATTTTTTTCATAACGAAAACACACTTGTTCTATCAAACTGAAGTGATTAAATGGTAATAATTGAGTAATTTTCCAACCATATTAATTATTTGTATCAAAATATGCAAGATAATACGATTTTTTATTGGTGATATTATTTGTATAGATTTGTTACTTGATTTTTCAATAATTTTAATACTTTGAGAAAATGCACCTTGTATTTGTTTTTGTAAGAAATAAAATCGTATCATAATGATGTAATCAATGTAGTTTAAGTTTTGTCATTTTCGATGCAGAATCCAATTATAATCGTAGTGCAGTAAAAAACCGACATGTAATGTACCAAGATGGAACTGCTAAATTTAAAACATCATATTTGTAAGACATTTTGAATATTGAATTATATTTATAATATTCATCAGAAATAATATATTTGTTAATTCGTGAATAAAGTCTTCCTTTTTGGGGAATTTAGTTACTTGTAATTTTACTTCAGGATCCATATATTCACTATCAGAAGATACTTCAAGTCATTAATTTTAATGCATCCAAAAGTTTTAATATTAATACATTTTATAAATATATTCTAGAAGAAGTGTATATACGGAAATTTGTAATTCTTTATTAAAAAAATGGTTGTAAATATTCGGTAAAATTTTCAATATAAACTGGAACAAATTGAGGAAATATGGTAATTAAGATTGCAACATTTATGTGCACTTACTAAATATTTTCCTGTTATATGGCAATGATCTTTCACTTTCTTTTCTAAAGGATACATTCTATTTTACAAATATGACACATCTCTGAATGTTAAAAAAATTTTATATACTCAATTGTCATTATCATTGCAATATTTTGTTCACATATTCTAGCAATTTCTCTTCATTCTTCTCTTAAGATTTCAACGAATTTTTTGCTGAATCTTTGAAAGTGCAAGTAACCAGAATTTTACAATCACCATGCGAATATTTAACGTAATAATAACATGAAACTGGTAAATATATTTGATATTTTTTCATGTAAGATTTTTGGGATTTTTTCATAAGTTTTAATATCTTTTAACAATCTTTCTAAACATGCACAAACTGCAAAAGGAACCCTTAATAAATTGATATAATTTTAAAATCAATTTTTTTATCTTTTTCAGTCAAATACATTTTACTTCCTTATATTCTTTACAATCGTTTACATGAATGTCTCAGTTTTCTTAAAAATAAAAATAAAACATCTTCCATTTTGTTCATTTCGGATAAACTAATTAAGCTACATGGATATACCCAATAATAATCTGAATTATTTTCATATTTAATTAAAAGAAGAATAACATGTATTACTTATTTATTTTGCATATGGTATAGAGAATGTAGGATGCTTTTTCCTTTTCTTCATTGCTTTCATATGATTA
This sequence comes from Schistocerca serialis cubense, assembly GCF_023864345.2. Taxonomy (NCBI): domain Eukaryota; kingdom Metazoa; phylum Arthropoda; class Insecta; order Orthoptera; family Acrididae; genus Schistocerca; species Schistocerca serialis. Next base: position 727,240,921 of record NC_064642.1, read on the forward strand.
AACTTTATTTGATATACATCATTTCTTTTCAGATTTTGGAATATCTGTCAACTTAACTGAAAAATTAATGTTTTTAAAAAAATTTCATGTAGTTCTAATCCAATATTATAATAATTGTTAACCCTATCCACATGATCCCTTGCTCAGTATATAGCCTGATGTTATTGAAAAATTTAAACATATTTTGGCTTGGTTTTTGCATTAAAGACAGTTTTTATCTTTAATTACTTTTGGTAAATCGATATAAGGAGAACAAAAATTCGAAAAGATGTGTTAACACTTAATTCCAAACTATCTATGCAAAATAAGGACCCACTGCATTTATTCTTTGCATTTCCTCCATTTCAGTTAATTGTTTAAAATATGATTTTTGTTAATAGCCTTCTAAATTACTTGTTCGTAATAAAACTTGATTGGTTGAATTAACGTTAAATTATTATATCTCTTCTTCTCTTTAAAAATTACAAAAAAGCTCTTGTTAGCTTTAATTGCTCACCTTTGTATTAAAATATTCTTAATTTTATGATTTTTTCTTCTTTAATTCAGGTAATAGATTTTTGTGATTCGATAATATGATCATTATTGTTAGTTTTATAAGTTATTATTATTCATTTAAAAGTACAAATTTTGTAAAATTTGTTTAATGGATCTAAAAAAATATTCACCATTCAAACCTGATAAATTTGATAACTGGTATATTTTTATGATATTTTTTTGTTAAAATTCTAGCTATTTTTCTACTACAAGTTTTAAAAGATGTTTCTAATTATCGATAGTAATAATACTTTTCGATTGTCATCATTATTAATTTTGTTCTCAGATCTATTGTTAAGGTTTGGTAATTGTTGTTTATAAATATATTAAGAATTTTTTAAATATTTTGTTTTATATGTTTTAAGAAGATCATGTAATGGTTTATTTTCACAGATAATTATCATTAATACTTTTATCTATAATATAAATTAATGGACTTTTGTAAGTTTGGAACAATTTTTTGTTGTTGTTTTACGGAGTTGATGAAGTTATTTTACATTTTTTTTTATTTACTTCATTATCGTCCATCTACATCCACATCTTCATGATTATTGTTATATTCACAATAAAGTGCCTGTTGGAGTGTTCAATGAACCACCTTCAAGCTGTCTCTCTACCATTCCAGTCTCAAATGGTGCATGGGAAAAAGGAGCTCTTAAATTTTTCTGTGTGAGTCCTGATTCCTCTTACTTTATCGTTGTGACTATTTCTCCCTAAGTAGGTTGGGGCCAACATAATGTTTTCGCAACTCGAGGAAAAAATGTGACTGAAATTTCATCAGAAGACACTGTTGCAACGAAAAACGCCTTTGTTTTAATGCTTGCCAATCCAATTCTTCTATCAAGTTGGTGGCACAATCTCCCTCATTTTGCCATAATACAAAATGAGCCGCCCTTCTTTGTACTTTTTCGATGTCATCTTTCAGCTATTGCGATCTGATGCAGATCCCACACTTCACAGCGGTACTCCAGAATAGGGCAGACAAGTGTGGTGTAAGCAGTTTCTTTAGTAGAGCTGTTGCACCTTCTAAGTCAGTAGAGCCTTTGCACCTTTTAAGTGTTCTGCCAATGAATCGAAGTCTTTGCTTTGCTCTATCCACAACATTATCTATGTGATTGTTCTAATTTAGGTTATTTGTAATTGTAATCAATATGTATTTAATTGAATTTACAGCTTTCAGATGTGTGTGACTTATTGCATAATCGAAATTTAATGGATTTCTTTTAGTACACATTTGAATAACGTCATCCTTTTCTTTATTCAGGGTCAGTCGCTACATTTTATGCCATACATATTTCCTATCTAAATCATTTTGCAATTCGTTTAGTCATCTGGTGACTTTATAAAATGGTAAATGACAGCATCATCTACAAACGATCTAAGACAGGTACTAAAATTGTCTCCTATACTGTTAATATAGAATAGAGCACCAGAGGGCCTATAACACTTCCTTGGGGAGCGCTGGATATTACTTCTGTTTCACTCATTGACTTTCCATCTATTACTACAAACTGTGACCTTTCTGACAAGAAATCACGAATCCAGTCACACAACTGAGGCGATATTCCATAGGCACGCAGTTTGGTTAGAAGACACTTGTGGGGAACGGTCTCGAAAGCCTTCTGAAAATCTAAAAATGTGGAATCAAATTGACGTTTCCTGTCAATAGCACTTATCACTACATGAGTATAAACAGCTAGTTGGGTTTCGCAAGAACGATATTTCTGAATGCATGCTGAATATGTGTCAATAGATCGTTTTCTTTGAGGTACTTCATAATGTTTGAATGCAGTACATGTTCAAAAACCCTACTGCAAATCAGTGTTAGTGATATGGGCTTGTAATTCAAACGGATTACTACTACTTCCGTTTTTGGGCATTGGTGTGACTTGAGCAACTTTCCTTTCTATAGGTACGGATTTTTCTGTGAGTGAGCAGTTGTATATAATTGCTAAATATGGAGCTATTGTACCAGTATACTCTGAGAGGAACCTGACTGGTATACAATCTGGACCAGAAACCTTGCCTTTATTAAGTGATTTAAACTGCTTAGCAACACCAAATATATCTACTTCTATGTTTCTCATCTTGACAGTTGTTCTTCATTGGAATTCAGGAATAATTACATTGTCCTCTTTCAAGGAGTCTCGCATCTTGCCACTTATGTATGACCAGAATCTCTTTGGATTTTCCGTCTGATTTCGAGACAGAGTTTTGTTATGGAAATTATTAAAAGCATCTCACATTGAAGGACGCACTATATTTGAAACTTCTGTAAAACTTTGCCACTCTTGGGGATTTTGCTTTCTTATAAATTTGGCGTGTTTTTTTTCGCTGCTTCTGCAACAGCGATCTGAGCTGTTTTGTGTACTATGGGGGATCAGTAGCATAACTTATTCATTTATGTGCTATATGTCACTCAATTGCTGTCAATACTGTCCCTTTGAAGTCATTCCACATCTTTTCTATGCTAACATGACTAGATCAGAAAGAGTCATGGCTGTCTCTTAAAATGGCTTTAAGAGCATTTTTATCAACTTTTGAAATAGATATAATTTTCGTTCCCTTTTTATGGTTGTAGGTGTTACTGCATTCAGCCT